>NW_010265140.1:0-10239 GCF_000690775.1 Eurypyga helias | reverse complement strand
GATTAAATACAGACAAGGCCTGACCATTTGACAGTGTGGTTCTGTGTATGAGTAGTAAAAAACTCTATGAATATTTAAAAAATTTTGTTAAGATGAGTGAAATAGGCATGTGTGAGCAGCTGGCTAACTGCTTCATGAAATGGTGGCTCCATTAAAGTAAATTGCACTGACTTTCTCCAAAAATGTTTGGCACATGTTTCAAGATACATTTTTTTAAGGCCTGATCACAATGTTGAGAATGCAGAGGTCCACAGATTACATCTTATTTTTCAGACTGAATGCTTCAGTCAGGATTTAACTGTCAGTCTAATTCAATGCCTGTTAAAATCAATGGGGAGAGCTTAAGAGATTTGAATAGGCAGTAAACATACAGAAAGCTTAGAGTTCTCCATAGAAACATACCCTCTAACTTCACTCTTATTTAACTTAAAGGTCACATTTTCTTACCTTGTTCCAGTATATAGCTACTATTTAGGAAAGATTTGCAGCATTCCTATAAAATATGTGGAAATTACATATACCCACTAACCTGAAATGCAAAGTAACTTTCCTGCGGCAATGAATCCAACTGATGGCAAAATCATAATCAGAAGCAGTACAGACATCTGCCTAAATCTCTAGGGTACGATAAAACATCTTTGTCCTCAAATGCCTTTCTAAGCCATCTTCTTCATCTGTAACACTGAGGATTACATTACACAGCCAGGATTATGTTGTGCTTATGTCTCTATTAATTCATATGAGCATGCCAATTAATACTGGAGTGTGTCCAGGTAAGTTTGGTGAATAGTTTCCTGGAGGAGTGGTTTAGTGTGAAAAGTTCAGACAAAGTAAGTGTCAGTCAGTACTATCACAGGACTAATTTGAAGATGATTAGGAAACTTTCTAATACATTTGGATGCCTTTATATTGATCCTTCAAAGTAGTTGTGCATGACAAGGTCATCTCTAGAAGAATTAACACTGGCATCCAGGAGAGGATTAGCTTTGCAGCAGCATGCACTGTGGTAACAAAAGTTATTCTGCTCTTTCTGTAACTTGCAAACAGTCTACGGTCTTTTGCAAAAGGAAAGAACAGGCAAACAATGGATCATCTCATCTCTTTCTCCTACCTTGACAGCTTAAGACAAGAAAGTTGGGGTTGGGTTTTTTTTCTTCTTTGGCTTATTTTGGGTTTGGAATTTTTGCCTATGTGCCTCACCTGCATTAGAGTATCTTTTCTTGCCTGCTATTCTTCCCTACGTCCAAATATCTCCACATCGCTTCTTTTCCTTATCATTCCCCGTATATTTTCCTCATTCTCTGTTTTTGCTTTCATCAGCAGTTAATTCAAGTCTCTCCCTTCCTTACCCATTCCTCATATTTAGTGATGTTTGCCTCGGTCTCTAACCTTCCCTATCGTTCTCTACTTCCTCTAGAGTGGTTTTCTATTATACCACTTCTAATCTCTTTCATAACCCTCTCACTCTCCTGTGTCTTTTTTTCCTGGTTCTACTTCCTTTAAACCCTTCCTTCCTACCGTGAAATATAGTTAATTGTTTCTATTCCCTGTTTTCAGTTTCCCACTCCTTGTCTGACATCACTGCGTGGTTTTCCTCCCTGCTTTCAAGCTGTCTTAAGGCTGTCATGCCTGTTCTTCCCTGCTCTTCCTTGCAGTCGCTTCTGGCCCTCCATTCCTCTTTCTAAACACTGTGTATCTCACACTTTTATCTGCATGGTTGTCGTCTCTTGTCAGTTCTGGTTATGTATCGTGTGCTCTCACAATCGACACACGTGGGATAATGCTGCAGTTCAACTCTGAGAACAGGCACTGCAAAGAGAAAGCACAGCTCCTCTGGCAGATAGGAGACGGGTGCTTGATGTGAGAGTTTGATTTAATAAGCAACATGAACACATCCCATGAACGCATCCCTGTGTTAGAGCTGGATTTCTCTGTCCTGAACAGTTTCGTTCATGTGTCAGTATTAAAGAATTTCCTTGGCCACCAACCTCACTCCAATCCTGCAAAATTTTGAACAGCCTGAGCCACGAGCAGGCCAAAATACTGCAATAGATGCCCTCACACTTCCCATCCATGATTTATGCTTCTAAGTGACCGCTTTTTCTTCAGCATGATAGGCTTTTGCACCTTAAGTTGACAGATTTCTGTAATGAGACCAATCATTATACTCTTGATTCTGACAACTAATTTTTTTTCAAATTTTCTGGCAGTCACCAATTAAAGAAATTCAAGGAATATCGAAAAAGCGCCCAAGTCCAATTTTAAAAGCAGTGACAACCTGAAGGCAGAGTATCCTTGCCTTCTGCATTAAAGACTACAGTATACCAACTAGTTCATCAAATTCTGCACATTGATAAGCCAGCCTCAGCCGGTGCAGTTTCCTGCCTTAGGGCAGGAGTCATTGCCTGCAGAAGACATACTAAAATACAATAGAGCTCATTTTGAATTACTGTATTTAAAGGATAATTCTGTTTCTCTCCTTTGAGGAAGGTGTTTCCCCAGTGACAGATCAGTGGAGCTTCCATAAAGAGAAATGTGAAAGTGCGTGTGGGCTAAGCTAAAGATTTCCTTTTATCAGTTCATAAGGACAACATATTCTGACAGATCCAGCAAAAAGCTGGAATTGCCACACAAAGGCTTGGAAACACTGTCATCACTGGGTAGAATTAGCCATGTTCTGCAGTCGGCGAAAAAGCTGCTTGGTTTTTTGTGTCCTCTAAATATATTTAACACAACCTGCCACTTAAAAAAACTACTTTTCAGTTATCCTAACAAGGGAGAGTTTTCTCAGCTGAAGGGATTTTCAAAAGCTGAAGCATTTCCCTGCTATTCATGACTGCCAGAACTGTTCTTCCCTGAAGCTGCTGCTGGCTGAAGTTCCTGTTCCAACAGATCTGTGGACCATATTATGAGAAGAAAGGTCAGATAAGCACTGACACATTTTTCTAGTGTTCTTGAATACATCACTAATAACTATGAGATTCTAACCTGGTGAGCTAGACTTTGTGCAGTTGCCAGATACAGGAAGGTTTGTCCTGTTCAACTTTTGTTCCATTTAATTCTTTTCTCTAGTTTCTAATATAATCAACGTTGCTTTCTTTAACATAATCTTGTTTCACGAATTGTTACTGAAGCAGGCTGCTCCAAAGCAACAGAAATGAACTTCTGACCTCTGAGGTCAAAGAAGGGAGGTAAAAGATACTTGGCCTGTAGCACCCCACAGAAGATACGAGGCCAGAATATTGCCAAGTCGCTGGCGAGTGAGAGTTAGTACATAAAACAAGTCAAAACAGGAGAGGATGTGTCTGCTGCAGGATCAAATACTGACAGGTGTCAAGAAGAATTCTCTTTTACAGTGTCAATATTTTTGTGTTACTTTGTAAAAACATTTGCCCTCTGCTGTTCTGCAAACAGCATTATTGGTAACACATTTTCAAATTATATAAAGACTCACAGCTGGAGGTGGTTATTTTAATAAAATCTATTTCGCTTAATTTGGTCACACTTAATTGGGACAGATGCTTTATTGCAAAAGATTCTAGAGAATCAATTCGCGACAGTACACAGAAAAGTCTGGGACTTAATTAGGACAGTAGTCACAAGTTTTCCTTAATGAGATGTACTTGGCCACTGCCACGGGTTTGCGTGGTGTTTAACCAGGTGTTAAATATGTGTGAAACACTAAACTTCGATCTTTTAATAGAAACACTGCCAAAGATTTTTAAAAGAACAATAAATGAAATTCAAGATTATTATTCTTACTTCCTTTAGCACTTCATTCTGAGCCTGCTGCTCCCTTTTGTGTGGGTTTCAGTGTCAGGTATGAAAAACACTAAAGATTTCCATTTGTGTATGTGAATGTCAACATTATAAAAAAAAGATAATTTCCTGAATAAGCTAGGGACCTGGAAGGCAGCAGGCTTCCAGATCCTGGAAGGTCACATTTGTCATTCCACTTATCTTATTTTAGCACTAATGTCCCAGTTCCAAGCCTCAAATTGCTCTGGAGTCCAGGTGAATATGCAGGCCTGAATTATTCAAAATTACTGAAACACTATTCAAACAGCTTTTTCTAGCAGTAGATGTTTTGGCGTGACGATTGGGAGCACAGCTTTATCTGAAGGAAAGTCAGCCCATAAATTCCTCCCCTGGTACCCAAAGGACAGGGACACATTTGTTTCCTTCCACCAGAAATGGTAGAGAGTGCTAATCAGTAAAGTTCATGGCCTTTAACCATTTTCAGTGAGGTTTCCCCAAACTGTGATGTTTTAAAATACACCTTTTATCATTGCTTGATATTTACATTCAGAGATGCTATCTACACAAGAAATATATTTTTCTGTACAGCCTGAGATGTGAATTCAACCTGATGTAAAGCCAACTTTATGCTTTCTGAGCAAATAATTTGCTTTCTTTTTTAATGTGTTATTTGATTTAGTTCATTCATTTGGAGAACTGCTAACTGAAAATTTGTTCTCAAATTTAATGTCTGTAAGGAAAGTCCACAATTAGACTGGTGTAACTAGGGAAAACCACCCCTGGTTTTCAGCCTCACAAAGGATAGCATTTAGTAAGTTAAAACTGGAGCTCTTCAATGTCCTGAGGCAAAAGGGGTCAAGGACACCATTAAGGATGATTTGAGAAAATAAAGGATTTTTAGATGGGAGATGATTCTTCAGTCTTCTGCTGAAGTATATAAAATACAGCTTTTTGCCCTCTTTATTCAGGGCAGGTTCTTTTCAAGGCATTTGGATGTCTAATCACAGGGGGTAGGTTCCTAAAACACTTTTGGTGTTGTGAACTCACAGTGGAATCAGACCTCGGAAACCATAGGAGACCGCTAGAAATAATTTTTTAAAAAACAACGAAGTACTTAAGAACGTGATCGCATTTACTAGTGAGAAACGGGGCTTCTCCCTTCTTGCTTGTCTTGGGGAGAACACAGAACTTCAAAGTCAACTTATTTTTTCACCTCACCTTGACATTTCCAACTCCACAGCCTGCTCGAGCCTGCTCTCGTGACTCTTAAGTGTTCGAAAGAGGAACTCCAGTTGCTTTGCAAAGCAAGAAACCTGAGAATAAATGTTTTCCTATTCAGCTGTGAGCAAAACTCAGGAAACCGGAGGACAGAGCCATCAATTGTGTGATGCTTTGATATTCATCCTACTTTGCAGAGTCTGGAAAATCTTCTGCTTGCAACAGGAGAAGAGAGAAAGAAGAAGCAAGCTTGTATGAGCTATTATGGATGTCAGCTGTCTTCACATACGCTCAGCTTTTCTAGGGATTGCAGGAGACACCACCATTATTCTGGCCTGCTTTGCCCCCATCTGGAGCTGAACTGGGGTTTTTTTGACGAGGATAATATCTCCAGAGGCATTAGGCTGTAAAAGGATGAGAAGTAGGAAGCAACTCAAGACATCAACAGAAGACAGAGATCTGATCTCTACCCCTCCTCCATGTAAAACCAGGTCTGTCCTTATAGCTATTATGAGATACCCATAGTAGAGCTTTCCATACACACGATCAGGGGCACACTCTTGAGGCCTCCTGTCTTTTTTGGTTTTGCAAGTTAGATCTGCAGCCTTAATCTCAGTTCATGTATAGAAAACATGACCCTTAATGCCTTTCAAACTAATACACAACACAGTTATATTTGGACAGCACCGTAAAGGGTCCAACAGTGTGCCAGTAGAACTCCAGCATACTTCCTATTTTAACAGTCTGTAATTTGAGTGTTTGTTCTCTTGAGTGCCTTCAAATTATGCCAATTTCTAGAGATTAGAGTCTAGGCTAAGCACTCTCCATGAACAGACACAGTGGATCTCTGTTTTAGTTGGAATAAGGTATATATTTGAAATGGTTGCTGATTGCCTGAAAGAGCTATTCAGCTGGCTATAAAAATTGTGGTTTTGACAGGGGAATGTTCCTGTGGCATTGTTTTACATAGCAGTGGTTGAATCTGAAACTCTAGATTCTCTTTGGACACTTCAGCTGTGATGTCGTTTGAACTGGAGCACCCAAGGCTCTCTTTGATTCCCTACCAAGGGAGAAGTAAAATATTATTGCATGGTTTTGATGTCCAGAGAAGTCTATGTTACTTTCTCTGCAGGACCCCCTTGTTGTGTTGCAGGTGCACTACCTTCCTGGTAAGTAATGATTAATTTATTTTTCTGGTGCAGGAAACAGAAGTAAAGGAGTCAAGATGACAAACTGGAAGTTAGTCCAAATCACTGAAAAACATTCCTGTTGACAGACAGTGTGGTGACTAAAGCTTATTAAGAGTCTTTTATTAATCCTTTTCATATATTGACTCAAAACATAATGATGGGCATGTCCTAAGACCTCACCTGCTTCAGGCAAGGCAGCTAGAAATTAGAGGGGCGGGGGGGGTGGGAGAAAGAAGCGTGGTTGCTGCGCTCCATATACAACCTGAGCGTTCTTTGAATAAGTTAAAGTTCTTGAAAAAAGTAGATTTATGGGGTTGTATTACCAAAAGAAGTTTATGTGCATGGATGGATTACCACACTCCTTATGAAGCAATGCTGCCACGTGATAGAAGAAAGAAATCAGAAAACTCACAAAGCTACACAAACAAATGTAACAAAAGACTGGATTTTATGATTTAATTTTTTGACAAATAGATACATTGCTGGTTCAGGGAGACTGATGTGGTGCAAATGCTCCTGCAGATTAAATTCACAGGGTAGTGAGCATTTTTCAGATCATCTCATCCACCATTCATTATTAACATGAATTAGCTTAATTTCAGCTAGTGGGGAATCTTCTATTTACTAGGTTTCATCTGATATATAATTGGAACTTTATATTTAAGGAATGTCTGATGTATATTTTTAGTTGAGTTTTTACATTTACATTACTTTTGAATTAAACATTTTTGAACCATGCATGAGCAGTGGCTGAATAAAAAGACGTTCTGAGTTTTTTTAGAGTATACTGTGAAAAATATGGAACTGTTAAACTCCATTTCTAACCACTCTTAGACAAATTGAGGCAAACTTTCTTTTGGAGTTTTGCTTGAATAAGCCCTATAGAATTTGGCCTAGTTTTGCCTGTCTTCAGTAAGAACAACAGTGTAACTGTGGTCTGTTATTAGCCTGTCACAACAGAAATTGCCTCTTGAAACAAAGACCTACAATGTCAACTTCAGTACCTTTTAGGAGTATTGACTTTAACTTTGCTCAGTCAAGACCATTATAAAAAGAAAACTGCAGATAGATGGAAAAAAGGCTTTAGAGACTTCATAATGAAAAGATTCAGTTGTTTAAAAATAGGTTGGGTCCTATGTGACCATTTAAAAAAAAATTAAGATATAACGGTAATATTTTTTAAAATAAAAAAGCTCTACTGTGCAACTTTTGCTTTCTTCAAACAGAATGGTGGTGTGTTGAATTTCAAGGCTGACCCTGGAAAGCATCTTAGGTGGCAAAGCAAAGATCAAGACCAATGTCAAATTTTTCTAATTTATATTTCCCCAGTGCTTTCAGAATCTGTAGGTAAGATGAAGTCTGACTGGACTGAAGGTACTATATTCCCACATATGTCTCATGAAGAAATTTCTTGGGACTAAGAAAATCACAGAAGAAAAAAATCCTTTATTCTTTTTGGCTTAGTATAAGCTATGCATATGTGAAATGGAACTCAAATGAGGCTTTTCAAAATCTCTTGTTTCAGACTGATACTCATGACTGTGGAGACTATCCTCAAATAATGAAATTGCTATCAGCAAATAACCCTCTTTTCCAGAATCACATGAATGCCACTGTGCCGTGCTGAAAGAAGAAAATGAGGTCGTATTTCAGTTAAGGACAGCATGAAAGCTGGAACTGGTTTCGTATTTTCCCCCATATTTTCTTTTCCACTCTTAGTGGTATCTGCATGGCTGATGGTTAACAGGGTGCTTTGCTTCTATGTGAGGAAACATTTGTTATTGCTTGCTCACTATTTTCCATAGCAACACAATGTCTCTGTTTAAGATCCAGTGGGGATGAGCAAACAGAAAAGCCTTTAAGAAACAGTTCGCAAAAGAAGCTAAATTAAGCTTAACTCTTTCAGGTTAACTGTGCAGTCAGTATTTATTCTGGTATTGTGAAATGTCTTGTTGAGGGCCAGAATGCTCTCAATCTTTAAGCACAAGAATAGCCATACTGGGCCAGATCCACTGTTCCCTTAGCACAGAAGGCCAGTTCTGCCAGCACTGTTCTTCCTTACAGAAGAACACAGAAACAAGGCAAACCTGCCCTTTCCCTCCTTCCTGCCCTCTGTTCCCACAAGCCACAGCTGAAGAACTTCTTGACTGGAAGAGGTAACTGTGTTTTTAAATGCAGGTGTGTGCGAAGTGGTTAGATTGCAAATAATTTTATCCTTTATTGACTTTATTAAGGGCAAGAGACAAAATCATAGTCCCTCTGTTTTGTTGCACACTGCACTCATGGAACATATAAGAAAAAATAGGCATAAATCTGAGATGGGATCTGAGAATACTTGAAAAGTCCAAGTCATTTACTGAACCCTTTAAAACCACAGTACAGAAGTACATAGCATTAAAATAACTGTGTTGATGACAACATTTTTTTTACCCCCAAGAATTAAAAGCACAAGTGAATATTAAATTAAGACTCGGGCTGTGAAAGATGAAACATCCTAGAGACACATGGATAAAACTACAAAAACATTGGTAAGGATACACACAACAAATGATCTGTGCCCCAACCCAGAAACTGAAGTATGTGCAGGACTTACGTGCACAGGTGCTGCTCCTGTGGCAACATTTTGTAGTGTCAGTAGCCATTTACAACCCGCATTTCTTCAGAATCCTCTTCCCTACCTGGCAATTGCAACAGTAGCTAAGAACAACAGAGATAGATAAAGAGCATTACATGGACAGTTTTTCCCATCATTGCAAAAAGACTTGGAATTGAACAGACCATTCACCAGCACTGCCAACTCCCATAACTTTTGCTGTAAGCCCTTCCACACACAAAGTGTGCTTTAAGCCTTAAATCCGGGAGTCATTTGCTATATTGCAATACCTGCACTTTCCTTTCCCTCATGTTTATATCCATCATGCTTGTAAACCTTGAAAACACATACTCTAAAACTCGAGAACATAACTGAACAAATGAAAAGAATTAACCATTTTTAGCTCCCACAATTATCAAGACAAACTAAGTTCACATGAGCCTTGTTCAGGCAGACCTGGCAACACCTCACAGTTGTTTGACTTGTTTTAACAGCCCCAACTCAGCATTAGCCTGGCCTTTTTCTTCAGTATCTGTCCAGCCAAGGGTGCTGTCATTACTTTGACAATAGAAAACATCTTCAAGTTATCATGCACTTACTCTTCAATTTAGAAAGTAAATAATTGCCACTGCTTTGAAAATCACATTTAAAATAAATGTCAGCTAATCTCTGACTATACCAGCAGCTCTTGGGTTTATAATCTTCATTTTCTATTTAATAGAGATAAATATGGATTCAAAATATAATGCTCCAGTATTTCTACTTTTAAAAATAGTTAGAAACCATATGGAGGTGGTTTGCAAATACCAAACAGGCACTACAAGAGCAGCACCGAGTACATAAGGAAGGATAAAGGCTTAAGTCTGTAAGCAAAACTATCTTTCTGTCAGCTTTATTTATTGCAACTCGCATAAGAATACTATTCTCTCCCATCTGTGGTTTTAGTCCATTTTATTTTCATCACCAGATCCGCACAACTGAATAGCAGCCATTTCACACATGACTTGGAGCTACTGTCCTGGATCACAGGGTTTATGTAGGATATTATCATTAAGATTTTTCCTCTTCTACAACGAAACTCAGGTTAAAGACACTTTTAATATGATTAATCGATGGATTTATGAAAACAGCAAGCGATGGTGAATGCTAACATGGGTTTTTTACCTCAAAAACATAAAGTTATTGGATGCAACAGCCTGACAACCAGACTGGCTACTTCCTGCAGCAGCACAAAAGAGAGTGAGTCGGCAGAAAATAAGAAGTGTCCAGGAATGTAATGCGGAATGTGCCCCCACCACAAAAATCTGGGCTTTCTGCTGTATGAGAAAAAACTGCATCTGGGTAAAATGCAGCTCTCGCTGCTGTCACACCTCAGCCAGGCCCCGGGGCAGTGGCGAAGCCTGGATGCGGCTCCCTGGCGGGCTCAAGCACAGGCCCTTGTCTGGGCTGAAGCGGTGCCGCACAGGGCCGCACCGGAGC
>NW_010265139.1:0-40429 GCF_000690775.1 Eurypyga helias | reverse complement strand
CCCAAACCATTCCATGATTCTGTATAGCGCTGGAGTTCAGCATAGCTGTGGGCTCAGGGCCGTGTTGCCCTGACACGTGTTGTCAAGCCTGGGCAGACCTGTTGTAGCTGCATGTTGTTGTTTCCCTGGCGCCTGGCCAGGCAGCAGAAATGTCTTCATGGATGAGTTCCAAACGGGATGGAGGGAGGTGGGAAGTCTTCCCACTACAGGGACAGTGAGGGGTGGATGGATGGGTGCATGTGCTCCCTCTTACCTTTGTGGTGCAGGAAATCTGAAGAGTTCACTGCCCCTGAGCCCGGGGGAGCGATGGCTACGTGCAAGTGTGCTCGTATGTCCTAGGCTGGCCGGAGTGGTCTTTAAGCTCTTATCTTTTATTCTATCTGGCAGCATTACTAATCAAAACCATTTTTGACAGTTGTCATGTGCTCTCTGCAGGCTGGCTTGCAGCTGTTTTCTGTCCTTCTGCTGTGCGATTGGGCAGGAGGGAGGTTTGAGCTGGTTTGGTGGTTTGCTGCTCAGATGCAGAAACCTCTGCTCGCCTGGACCTCCCTTCTCTGACATTTCTGTCAAGGCAGAGGAGATTAAAAAGCCTATTTCTCCAGTTTCCCATGCTGGCTGCTGGCCTGGTTTGTGGGTAATTCGGTTCATGAGCATTATACTCCCGGATTTTTTTTTTTTCCCAGGCTTCCTGATATGTAGTTAATTGCAGCATTGAGCTGTACAATCTTTTCTGCAGAGGAAAGTAGCAAAAGGTGAAAGTCAGTTAGAGGCTGGGACCAGGAATCCCAATTAAATACCAGGCATGTTTTGGGGGGAGAGTGGGAGGAAGGAAAAGAAGAAGAGCAGGTAGAGAAAGAAGTCAGGAGGAAAAAAAAATAGCATCGTCCTGGAAAAAGTTACAGATACCACAACTGCAGACTACTGGGTTCATCTTAAGATAAATAAATACTGATGCTTTTATTTCACCCTCTTGGCAGCACACAGTGCTTGATTATTTTTGTGCTTGGATCATTTGATGAGTTGTGTGTTCAGCAGCTGCAAGTTTTCGAGCTCTGGTAAGGGGATGCTGAGGTTCCTGAGCCAGTCTGCAGCAAGGGGGTGTTCTTGCAGCGGAGACATTGCACAGGCTCCGTGCGACGCCTGTCACCACGATGTGTGTGATCTTTTGGATGTTATGAAGATCAGGGTGGTTCAGTTAGGTGGTAGGGTAGAGGGAAGTGAATTCATAAGAGCATTTGTTAACTCGGAAAGTGCAGATTTAGTTCAGTGAGCAAATGGAATTTGTTAGTGTAATAGAAATGACACTGAACTGATGAAATATTTGTGTGTCAGTTTGAAGCTGTGTTTACGTGACAAATCTGCTAGTGTTCTAAGGAAGCAGCAAGATACAACTCAAAAATAGCTAACTATGCTGTTAATCTCATCACTTTTAATACTGGTTTATTTATGCTTAGTGATGACTTTTACAAAATCCCAAACATCTAGTTAGGGAGTCAACCATACATTTATTGTTTGAGAAAGGAGAACTGCTTTCAGTCAGTACTTTTGATGATACATGGCCAGGTATGTGCTTTAATTGCTTTCTGCCCTCTAATCTTCAAGCTGGTCTTCCCTCCTCCCCCATAAACTAGAGCAGATTCGGCCCTTCTCTTGTGCATCCAGAGCTTCCACGAGATAGTCCCACAAGCTGAGAATTGCTGGGGCTTGTGGATATGTGTCCTTTATTTTCATTTGGGGCAGGCAGTAAAACGTGATCTATATGATAGGATTTTATTATCCTTCTAAGAAATGTGCGTAAGTGATAAGTAACCAGCAGAAAGGGAGATCAAATATTATAAAATGTAAAGGTGGGTGTTTGGTGCAATATTTTCTCTGGGTGTTCACATTCTGAAAGCTGAACATAGAAGAAAATGAGAGAAGTTTCTGAAAATGGGTGCAAGGCTATCATGAACTGTGTAAAATATGATTTATTGCAGGATTTGTTGCTTTTGTAAAAGGTAAAGGTAGGAAGTGGTTTGATCTCGTAATGGGTGAATGGGAGGAGCTTGTGTCTCACAGACGTGCTGCATAAACTGATCTACTGACTGTACGAGTAGGGTTCACATGGTTCAGTAGTGAAGGCAGAGACATTCAGACTCCTTTAAAAAATGTCAAAGACAGAGGCATGTGGAATTCACACCCGTAAAATGGAATAAGTGATGTTTTTCCAGAAAATAAGAATTTAGATAGGTGTCTCTAAAAGCATCAGTTCAGCTTCAGTGTTGTGTTTTAACATATTTTAAGTATATATTAAATTAATAAAATATATAGAATGGCAGTAAAATCTATATTGGTATTGCAGTAATTTCATTAAGAGCTGTAACAATGAGTAAGCTCATCAGTGAAGTTAAATCTGTCACCTGGAGTAAGGTGTAAGTGGAGAGGGTTGCCTTACATTTGAAATCTTGTGGACAGAAATTAGGAAAAGAAGTTATGTCAGGAACTTCTTGTAAAACTTAATCTTCCGATTCATTTTTGCTTCTGAATCTCACCAAATCTCTTTTTTATAGCACTCATGCCTGTTTTCAAAAGCTGTGTGGTGGTTAACAAATATGGGCTGTAACAATAGTTCATTTGCATTATGTAGTCAAGTTGAAAAATGTTATTGATGATTTCAGATAGACTGTCAAGAACTTTTTTCATGTAATTTGCTTCAGTGAAGAAATAAAAATTTTCCAGGCCAGAGCTGTCAGCCAGTTATTGTAGCCAAGATCAGCAAACTTTAATAGGAGTGAAAAATGTCTTGTGGTATTCCATCCATTTGTATTCTTATAACAAACGGCACTATTTTCATTTTAATTAAAGCTGTAAATTACTGTGAATGACTTCCAAGGATCTGTGCCTTTCAGGACATATCTTTAAATAGACACTTTAGTTTTTTTATAATGCACATTTAGAATTAGATGCCAGAATTTGTCAGGCGATTCAGAATCGGGCATTTCTGAATCCATTAATTTGCATTAGCAATCCCCTCCACTGCTTGCATTTGCAGTTTGAACTTTGGTAAAACGTAACTATTTTCATGAAGTATTACAAGGCTGTTTTATTTTTGTGAATACCTAAAAAATTCAAAACAGCTGGATTCTAAAATACTGTTTTTCTTGCTGTTTTTCCTACAATTTCCATCAATAATGCACAATTATTTTCCACTTTAGTTGTGGTTCATACAAGTGGTTTCTCCATATTTTTTTTTTTAAAACCCACTTGCAGGGAATTTGGACAGGAGCAACTGCTTTCTTGGAGAGGGAACAGTTGGCCATCTTTGTCTGGAGGTGACATTAGAGCTTGCACGGCGTTGCAGGGTGGTAGGATACATTAGGCTGCCATTTCACCTCACATATAATGTAACACAGTATACATTCCTTACAATGAAGATCAATTTTAGGATCAGCTTGGCAACACATTTATTTCACACTGAGATCACTAAAACCATCTGTTCATAATTTGCTTTCTTACAGACCTCTGACTCCCATCTCAGAATAGAAGGATCTGAAGTCATTGCCTAACCCTGTAACGAGTTTCATTTAAGGCTTATTCACAGTGAATTGAATGCAAATAAATCTTAAATTTTTACAGCTTCATAAAAAAGAGCTGATTATAATGAGATATTTAATGCTAACAGAGGCAGAAGCATTTAAAAATGACCTGAATTCCTAGTCAGCAGTTTCTTTGGAAATATTTAACATTGTGTCAGGATAAACGGTTAAAAAGGCAGAACTGTCCATTTTAGAAATAATAAGTGTTCGCAGTTGGTTGTCTTTCATAGTCACAGCTACACATCCTAACATACCATACAAGGTTATTTAATATTTTCAGCATTTAAAAATTGATGTAACATATGCTGTATTTTAACTTAGAAGGCAATAAATGCATGTGAAAACTTGGTGTTCTGTGGACAAATGTCTAATATAAATATATGCAATAATTTTAGAAAGTATTTTAAGAGTTGAAGAGGGCTGACATTACAACCAGGTAATTAAGGTTATTCTAAGTACCATCTAACTGTGGGTGTCATTGCTCAAGAATACCGTGAATTGTGAACCAGAAGAGCTGTGAAAACTGTTCTGTGGGGCAGAAAAGCAGTTCTGACCTGATGCCTAAAAGTTTGCTGAACTTTCCAATAGAAATCTATTGTTGAAGATGTCAAAGAATTTATTAGTAGCCTGTGTTGAAAGGTAGATTAATTTGTGTCAGAGCAGTAGTCTGCATGCTTTTATCTGATTTAATACCATTAAACACACGAAATTCTCTTTTTTCATTGCTTTTTTTCATTGCTCTTTTTTCATTACTGTTGTGGGATTCTTCAGTCATGCAGCTTTTTCCCCTTATTCTTTATGCAGCATTAAGGATGATGGAGTTTGTCTTTAATATTTCAGAAAAACAGAGGGGTTTTTTTCATATTGTAAGTGTCTCTACACCCATGCTTATTCCTCCATATCCAGCTTGAATGCTAGCAAGATGCTCTGTGTTTGGGGATTTCAGTGTGTCTTGGCTTGTCAGAGCTGGAAGCCGCAGAAGGAGGGACGGCCTTCCCCTTGGCTGGCACGGAGCACTTCCCGCTACGAGAGTTTGAGGAGTTGGGCTGTGCCTCTTTGGGAAGCACAGGGAGTTTACAGGTTATCTCTAAATGGTGTTTTTTTTCGTGGCCTTGTCACTGAAAACCTTGTGAAATAGTGGAGAAGGTGGATCAGAGAGGCTGTGGCACCTCCAACCTTAGAGATGCTGAAAACGTGCCTGGACAAGCCCGCTCCAAGGGGTCTTGAGTAGGACCAGATGACCCGGGTGGTCTCTGCCAAGTGATCCTGTTTGTGCCTGCACTTGCAGGAAAGGAAATGAAAGGAGAAAGATGGAAATTGAAGAGTTGGGAGTTCCAAAACAGAAGGGTTACAGATAAATTCAAATTTTAAGGCTGGCCAAATTTTCCTCGCCTGGTCACTTTGATCATTAGTCTGTGGGATGTTACAGTTTTGTGAAGGTGTTAACTAAATTTGTGAATGGCTTCATCTTGGTCTTCTTCTGTGTAAGCCTTTGCCTTATTCGGACCTTCACACATCGTTCGGACTTAGATTTCTTTGTAGAAAGGTTACAAACTTGAAGTGTTTTCGGCTTATGCCCGCCTCCTTTGCCATAAACACTACACCAGCAGTAAACCTGGTTACTCTTTGGAAGGAAGAACTTGAGGCACCCTCTTGGATTTTGTATCCCTAAACACCCGATAGCTCTTTCTCCAGCCTTGTCGTTTTCAGTACGTGAATGGCTACAGGTGGCCTCGTGCCCCCCACGCTGTTTGGGAAGGAAGCTGTGGTGGTAGGGCTGATCTTAGCTGTGCTCAGCACACGAAGGAAGATGTCTGTGGTGCTGGCTTTGCTGCTGCTGTGATTTTTTCCTTGTTTCTGAATGACATTTGGCATTAAGGATGTGAGTACAAGCGTATTAAGAGAGATCTTTGACTGGCAGATGTGAAAAGAAAGTCACACACACCACTGGTTTCCAAAGGAAGCAAAAGCAGCTTAGCCGTATTGACAGAATGCTCAATTCACTCGGGACATCCTTAAAAATGTTGGTGAGAGAAACCAATTTTGCGAAATACAAAAGGTTGTACGAGGTTCACTTCATCTCTCGAGGAAGAAGGGCTTGAGCAGAAGAATCGCGCTTGGGCATTGCCCTGCGTTGTCGTGGGTGTCAGTGAAGGGGTACGTTTTGCAGGCCCACACTGTGGGGCTCACACATTCATTGACAGATGGGGTGGGGGGAACGTAAGGTGATTAAAAAGGTGATTTCACAAAATTCTTTTCTGCAGGCACTTCAGTTCTGCAGAGAAAAGGGTAAATCACACTTAGCCTGTGTCTAGGGGGCCTGAGGCATTAATCTCAGGAGATGACTTGGATACTCCATTTGTTGAGAAACAGCTGTTTTAAGGTAGTGTAGGGCGAACCCAGCAAGGTCTTGCAGTCCTGCAAGCACTGAGCTGCTTATTTTTTTAAATCACTGTTTATGAAGAGAATCAGCTACTGCAAACTTGTCTTACTTGGAAACTATCTAAACACTTTTTCAAACAGCCTGCTAATCACTTTTTAACATAGATCCTTAAATGTTAAAATATTTTTTTTTTTAATAGAACCAGATATTAAAACCATGTTTTGCTACAGTTGAAATTGAAACCGGTTTCACTACTTCCTATGGACATAAGTCTTTAAAACAAATTTGTTCTTGTGTACACTGATGTGCCTACCCATCCACGATTTTATGTAACCAGTGAATTTTTTTCATTCCTTTTTGCAACCAGCTTGTACAAAGAAATGCTTTTTTTGTATTATAGTCTGCATTCAGTGTCAGTAATCTGTCAGAAACATGTGCTAATTGTCCCACCGGATTAAAGCAAGGATGGGACAACTAACACAGAAAGGTATGCAACCTAACTAAAGATTAACCTAATTAAAGATTTCCCCAAAGTTGTGTTCCCTGTCATTTGCACCTGACAGTGCTGTGCTGTGTAATGCCACTGTTACTGAGTTAAGAGGGACTCATAGAATCATAGAATCACAGAATGGTTTGGGTTGGAAGGGACCTTAAAGACCATCTAGTTCCACCCCCCCTGCCATGGGCAGGGACACCTTCCACTACACCAGGTTGCTGGTCTCAGGTGCTTTTAGGAAGAGTTGCATCAAAGACTTGTTTTTTGATACTTGTTTGTTAATTTAAGTGTATAGTATTAAACAGCAATTTTAAAAACCAGTTTTATGAGTGGTAAAGTACTATATAGCTATATTTTCTCTTTGTATTCCACCTCACAACCTGTGGAAGGCCGTTATATGGGGCTGAGCATCTCGGGCGTGGACGAAGGGTCTGGTGTAACTGCTGCAGTGTTACACAATGTTTAGGTGGTTTCTTATGCTGAGACCAAAATCCTTGATAGACCTCTTGCCTTGCAATAAAATTTTGTGTAGCCTGTGCAAACTGTTCTAAATAACTTACTGAAGTGATTCAGTCGTGAAATGGGTGCTAAAGGTAGCTGACACTTATAAAATGTTATAAAAGGTGACACAAATTTTCATGAGCCGGGTCGTCTGTTTTTTATATAACTAATTTGTGTGTGTATTTGTTGATGCAGGCCACAGAAACGTTGTTCCGAATGGCAGTAGCAAGAGGAGCTATTACACCCTTAAGACATGGAGAAGTAAGGCTAAATCTATATTTTTTTTTCCCTCTTTTTTTTTCGTTTTTTGCACATATGGTATAATGTTTAACTCATACAATGCTTTATAAATTCCTGGGAGACATACTGTCTTCAGGTAAGTTAAGAGGGCTGGACTATATATAACTTGCATACCTACATTACTTTTTTTTAAACAAGATTTTAAATCCTGCCCAGTGGGAGATTAAATATTCTTCAAAAACCACACTACTTTTCTCTTTGCCTAAATCATAATTTAGCATAATAATGGAAGTGACTCACAAGAATGTCTTTTTAGCCAGGTAATTTTCCACTGGATTTTCTCTGTTAAAAATAGTAGAATCTGGAGAAATTCATGAGGCTGTTCTTTGTTATTGGGTAGCTGCGGAGAGATTTTGTCTGTTCCTTTCAAACAATAGTAACTTAAGGTAGTATACAAAGTATTAGTACCTTAATTATTTTGAAGAGGTTAAATATATTTGAATACCACATTTCTCATACATGCTTCTGTTGATGGTGAATGTTTGTTTGCTTCTTTGTGTGGTTTTGTGTCAGGTAAACATTGTTCTGAACACTGCTGATCAAATATCTCCAATAACAGATGGTGCAGTTTATGGTTAGGTTGAATTTACTATAATCAAAAAAATACTATGGTCAGTCATGACACTGGAAATGAGAACAGGCCTGGGCATTGCCGCAGCTGGATGCTACAGTGTATAAGGTGTTAAATGTAAAAAAAAAAATCAGTGTTTTTTCATGGTAATCTGATTTTCTTCAAATTCTGAGGTAACTTTGTGAAAAGTTTGTGTAGTAGACACAGCATTCATTCTGGAATCTGGACCTAGATGTGCCTTGGCATCCCAGCTGTGCTGTAAAGTGTTCCTTATAGAATCACAGAATGGTTTGGGTTGGAAGGGACCTTAAAGACCATCTACTTCCACCCCCCCTGCCATGGGCAGGGACACCTTCCACTAGACCAGGTTGCTCAAAGCCTCATCCAGCCTGGCCTTGAACACTTCCAGGGATGGGACATCCACAGCTTCTCTGGGCAACCTGTGCCAGTGCCTCACCAACCTCTCCATGAAGAATTTCTTCCTGATATCTAATCTAAACCGCCCCACTTTCAATTTAAACCCCTTCCCCCTTGTCCTGTCACTACAGGCCCTTGTAATAAGTCCCCTCCCAGCTTCCTTGTAGCCCCTTCAGGTACTGGAAGGGGCAATAAGGGCTCCCCAGAGCCTTCTCTTCTCCAGGCTGAACAAGTCCAACTCTCTCAGCCTTTCTTCGTATGCTGATGAAGTTGCTTAATTTCTCTCCTGCAATAAAGTAATGTATCTTTGCATTAGTGTCTGAAGATGCACCTGACATTTCCTGCCCTGCCAGAGGTAGTTTTCGTTTCTCTTGAGTTTATGGATCCTTTATATATTTTATGTGCAGCTCATCATCCTTTTCTACAGAAGAATGTAATGCAATTTCCAGAAGTTTTAGTTGTCGAGTATGTATAGCCCTTCCAAATTCTCTCTATTTAGTTTGTCTCAGTGAAGGGTACTTAGTTCTCTATGTTGCAATGCCCAGGTTGCCCAGAGGGTGTGTGGAATCTCCACCCTTGCTGTTACCCCGTGAATGCTGTGAATTATGGAAAAATAATTTTTTTTTTTTTTTTTAAAGTGTAACTAATTGTACCATGCAGTGCAAAATATTGGGATGATTACAGGCATAATGATCTCTGTTGTGAACAATATTAGTAATTTCTCTATCTGATACATCTTGTGTTGAGCCAGTTCAGCTCACTGATGTGGTAGAAAGTTTTGGTTTTTTTCTTCAGATATTCCGTCTGATCTTTCATCAATTGAACGGCCTCAAGGGCTAGAGAGAACCAGATGGGAAGCAGCAAGATAAGTGGGGAGAGTATGGTTAGCAAGAAAGGAACTGGGTGAAAGTGCAGCTATTTGATGACGGTGAACTTTGTGGTGGCATACTGTGTCCTGTGACACTATTTCTGAGGTATTCCTTGGGCTTCAGTGGAATTGAAGTTAATGCTAAGCTGGTAATATATAGATTAAAACATGTAAGAGTTGTGCAGAGTTGGATTTTTGTGTAAGAAGGCAATGGGAAAAATAAGAAGACTGTTTTTCTCTCTTATATATTTATCAGGCTATATGCAGGGGGGGAAAGTGTTTTCATTGAAGGAAGATGTTTTCCATTGTGGAATTATAATTAATTTAGTTTGAAAATGAGGAATGATATTAATCAGATGAAGTTAATTTTTCCAGAGGAAACACAATTATCAAGAGTCATATTAAAATGTTTTTCAGCCCGTCCAAGAAGTTGTTAAATGTTTGCACAGTCCGTAAGTAGAAAGGGAGCCAGAAAAAAGTTGATTATGAACTGAAGTTGACTGTATTTTGTTTGAGAAGTGTGAACTTGGCAGTAAAAATAAAAGCAGAGCAACTTGTTTATTGGAAATTCCAAAATACGGAGGCAGCAGTCCAAATGTGTGAAAGTGCTGTTCAGCTCTAGCAGGACTTAAAAATGTAACCCCACTTAACATTTAAGAGAGGGTAAAAAAGTTCATTATTAGAAGGCAAAAATCCAAGTTGTTTGTTTGAAATTAATGAATTGAAGAAATGACAATATTCTGTCTGTACCACTGAGCAGAATAATATGCAAATGCTGCTCCTATACAGGCAAAACAGGGTGCATGGGGATCTATTCATTATAATCCATTTGTTATCACCAGGTGGATTTATAATATTGAATGTTTTTGGGAAATCCCTTTTCTCATTTTTCCAACGTTTCCTCATCCATTGAGACTCATCAAGCCTCTATGCATATAGAATTTTTAACTTTTTCCTTTATTATCCTTGAAGAAATTGAAAAATGAGGTTGTACTGTTTTTTTTTACTTTTGCATATGGTTCGTAAAATTACTGTGGAGAGTTTAGAAAATTGTACTGCCAAAAGAAGTTGTTAAAATGGTTGGGTACCTCATGCTAAAAGTTTTGTAACTGTGGGATATAGATCCTAGAGGTTCCTGAAGAATCTTCTGAGCGCTTCCCTGGCTCCTGGTTGGATTGAAGTGTGGTAGCATCCGTGGGGGGGTGTCAAACCCAGAAGCATAATTAATGTTCAGGATTCAATATGTTGTTTTTCATGTTAATGAGTTATTTCTGTCAGTTGCTTTGTTTTGGGGGTGGTGTGTGAGGAAAAGCCTTGTAGAGTTTGCTTCCCTTAGCGCTTGTAGCTCGTTCCCGAATGATCCCAAAGTTGTGTGAGCAGAAGTGATGGCAGCAAATCTATGGCTGCTCTGGTGTGTGGGAGTCTTGGGGTGCATTTCGGTAATGTCACAAGGGTTAGGGTGGGTGGCAGGCACTGCGGAGAGCTGTGCATGCTGGGTACCTGGGCCTGATACCTCCTGGAGAGCTTCTCCAGGTGTTTCTCCTGCTTCTGGTCTCCGCTCAGCAGGTGAAGGTCTGCTGCCATCCCTTCCTCACACTGTCCAGCCTCTTCCAGGCAGAGCTGCTGTCCTCGTGGGTGCTGGCTGAGGTGGCAGCAGTGATGGAGTTGGGGAAAGGAGAACCGCAGCCCGCCTATTCAGGAGGGTGAGAAGAGGAGTAGGACGAGACTGCTGCTTCGGAGCTGACTGTTCGCGCTTCCCAGATACACATCCCTGGAGCTCCTGCTGTCGCGTGCTCAGCCCCCAGGGGAGAGCCAGGAGGAGTACGTTAAAGTTTGATGACTGTACACACAGAGAGAGAGAGAAAACTTCCATAATTGTCATTGGCTTTTAATTTAATTTAAATTTCATTCACATTGAGGAAGCGATATACCAAAAAGAGTGTATCACATAAGATTTGTACATGACGTGGAGCTACTGAACGAGAAGGTGGGATCTGATTTGGAGAATTAGCTTGTAGGACCAACGCTCTCAGTCCCTGTGGAGGTGGCACACAAATGCACGCAGCCCATCCAGAGAAGGAGGAGAAGGAGAATCAGAGAGAGTAGAACCCTTAATGGAAAAAATACTATGAAATACATGGGCTGATATGGACAACAGGTTATAAAGGTAGAGGCATGATTCCCAGAGACCAGGAGGGTTGGAACTAGATGATCTAAAGATCCCTTCCAACCCAAACCGTTCTATGAATCTGATCAGTGTTCATGCATGAACTCTGTGGGTGTTAACTCATTTCTTACAACATTTATTCTTAAAGTGTCTTACTCTCTTTTCATCTGAACAGTTCTGGGACTGTCAGGTGGAAGAATTCAGGCATGTATCTTCAGAGTTTATGAAATCTATCAGGAAAAAACCCAGTGCTGGCTCAGAACTGAAGAAGAGTTGTGTCCCATGGATTATGCTTTTCTGCTGAAGTCTTAAGGCATATGGGGAACCTTCAGTTTGGTGGAACTTTCAGAATCTTCATGTAGGGCCTTATTATGGCAAAGACAGGAAAGAAGTAATTTTGCAGATGAGAAAGCCTTGCATAGGAGATTCAGAGGAAAAAACCAAAACCTTAGGCTATGTGATAGGCTCTATTTGCTAATGCCTGAAACAGCTGAGATGTTTTGAAGAAAGGGACAGAGTCAGTCTGTAGCATTACAATAGAATGCCAATAATTTGGGATTTTCATTTTTTTTTTTCCCCTCTCACCACCCTGCCCCTCAGTTATATAAAGGCCTTTGTTCATGAAATGCCATGGGAAACAAAGTGTAAAAAGGGATTTGCAGGCTGTGTCTCTAAGTTTGAGAGGTTCAGTTCACAATAGCAGTTGGATTTGGCTGGGGTTCCTGAACTGATACCTATCCAAAGCTGTCTAAGGCTCTGATGGATATAACAAGCAGGGGCTGAATGTCAGTCCTGTTCTTCTCCTGTACGTCATTTCCAGGTGAGTTAATGACCAGCCTTCAGCTGGAATTTATGTTGATTTGCGGGTGCAGACTCCTGGCTTCTTTCAGAATTACCAGTTATATGGTCTGTATGGAGGGATGGGTGAAGTTCAGTGAACGCCCACTCACACGTGTGTCGTCTGTCTTGTAGATACAGCAGCAGTATAGCTTAAGGGGAGTTGTTAAACCAGTGCTCTCGTAGATAATGAGGCTGGAGCATTCTTAGCTGTAAAAATACCATTGTCAACCGAATTTGAACTATAAATAGATATAAAAGTGTAAGTATTTATTGTACTTTCCAGCCTAAAATGACTTGTGGCCTTATGCTGTAATACATGTAATGATATCCCTGGATGTCTTCAAGGCCAGGCTGGAGGAGGCTTTGAGCAACCTGGTCTAGTGGAAGGTGTCCCTGCCCATGGCAGGGGGGTTGGAACTGGATGGTCTTTAAGGTGCCTTCCAACCCAAACCGTTCTATGTTAGGCATTGCTATGGCAGTAGATACCAATGCTTGAAAGTGGACTTTGTTGTAAGAAGACAAGTCTTCTCTTTGTTTAGAGCTATATGTAATAGGTTTCAGAATAAAATTTTTATTCTGTGTGTATTCTGTAATGTCAAGTGCAAAGCTTTATGAATTTAGACCAGATATCTTTAAAAAGTAATTTCTGTGGATTTGTATTCAGTGTAAATACTGATGATACACTTGTGATTAAATTTTTAGCTAAAAGTTAAACAAGGGGACTAGGAAAGGGTATTTAAAATGCAGTTTATTTTGTAGCACAAGTAAACACATAACAGTGGAAACAGTGATATGAAATACTTCGTCATGTGGCAGTTCTGTTAGTTCCACAGACTTTGTCCTCTACTGTTTGCAGTTGTGATGGATGGAAGATGTCATGGCCTAAGTGCCACCTGTGTGACTTGGGTTCATGCTTTAAAAGAATTTTTTTTTTGTTTTTAAAAGCTGAAGAATCACAGAATCGTAGAACAGTTCGGGTTGGAAGGGACCTTAAAGACCATCTAGTTCCAACCCCCCTGCTATGGGCAGGGACACCTTCCACTAGACCAGGTTGCTCAAAGCCTCATCCAGCCTGGCCTTGGACACTTCCAGGGATGGGGCACCCACAGCTTCTCCTGGCAACCTGTGCCAGTGCTTCACCACCCTCTCTGGGAAGAACTTCTTCCTGATCTAATCTAAACCTCCCTGCTTTCAATTTAAACCCATTACCCCTTGTCCTGTCACTACAGGCCCTTATGAAAAGTCCCTACCAGCTTCCTTGTCATCCCCTTCAGGTACTGGAAGGTGCTATAAGGTCTCTCTGGAGCCTTCTCTTCTCCCGGCTGAACCAGCCCAACTCTCTGAGCCTGTCCCCATAGCAGAGGTGCTCCAGCCCTCTGAGCATCTTCGTGGCCTCCTCTGGACTCGCTCCAACTGGTCTATATCCTTCTGATGTTGAGGGCTCCACAGCTGGGTGTCATACTCCAAGACAAGTTGTGAGAACATTCATTTTTTGCATGTGTGGGTTGCATTGAATGATAGGTCACAGAATTCACTAGTCACCAAAGTTACATTTCTAGAACAATTCTGTCTCTGAACTATAGGTATGCATATATGTGTGCATGCATCTCTCTGTCTATATATATGTGTCTGTAGGTTCTTTTCAACTGTGAAATGTTAATGTTGATTTGAAGAAAGAATTTCATCCTAGCAAAGGAGGGGACAATGTTAAAGTGACATTATTGCTGGCTCAAGGTTCCTTGCCTTCTCTCTTCCTTCCTCTTCTCATGTCATAGCAGAGTGTAGTGTAGAGTCCTGGAAACTCAGCTGTGGATTTAAGTCACGTAGTCAAGAAACTATTTCTATTAATAGCAATAACTGTAATAATTTTTTCCATGAGAAGGGACTTTTCAATTTTACTTTCCATTGCAGCAATTTGAAAGAGATCTTAGGACACCCCAGTCATTAGATTGAGTTGTGTACTGTATAGATGATGTGGAACAGAGTATTCATTTAAATGGTAATACCTTTTCCATTTGTAGGGATTAATTCTGTAAATTACCTAATTTTACATTTGATTTTGAAATGTTGTGTTTTGTCACACTGATGTTTCTGCTTGTATGCCTGGTAGGCTGCTTTTGTAATACATGAAATGCAGGAATACTTTATAAATGATCACGTCGTAGGTTCTGAAGAAGTACCGTGAATCACTTGAGATTAATTTTCATGTAAATAAAATATCTCTGGGTGCCCTGTTTCCTGTGATTTCAGCTCGGGGCCATACCAGGCCTAATCACTTACAGGCACATCTGATCCCCCTCGCCCTCGTGCCTTCCTATCACAAAGATGTCTTTATTAACTGGGGTTCAAAAGTTCTACTCTCACAGACTACCCCAACATCTCTGGTTTCCATGCTTTTGTCTTGAATACTTTGTTACTGTCATGTTAATATGTGAAGAAAGATGTTTTCTCAGGTTTACATAAATCTTGCAGCAGTAGACACGCTGTAGTTCTGGTCCTGAAGGCTCTCAACTTTTTAAGCCTTCTGTCTTTAGCCAAGGACATGCTTAAAAAGCAGGGCTGTTGGTCAAAATGAGCCTCGTTTCTTCTCCCTGAAATGAGAAAGCTTCCTAGCAAACACTGTTTGTCATTACAAAAGAAATCTGGTTTGGTACAATGAAACTTAAATTTTTGTAAGGCCATGTCATAACATTCATGGGCTTTTTCTGACTTCAAAGTAGGCTTGTCAGTCTCTTGGATCTTATCCTGTGGGGTTTTTTTCCCCTCCTGGTTAAGGGTTGCTAGTACACAGAAAAATGTGTGTTTTTAAAAAAAATTAATATATTGCAAAACAGTGTCAATGTAATTTAGCCAAACCATGTTTTCTGAATATGTGGTGTAAGATCCAAAGTACCAGTAGGGTTCAGAATCAATTTCTCTTGTCCTTAAGCTCCTACTTTCGAAAGGTATTCGCAAAACTAGAAGGACGGAGTTGCTTGCAGGCAGGTCTGAGTCCCTTTTAATCTAAAGGGAGGTCTCTTCTCTCTCTGTCCCCAAGAGAACAATCTCTACTTTGATTTTTAGCATTTTGCAAAGACAGTTATTTTAAAAAGAAAGAAGTGTCACAGATCAGTGTTCTGCAACATCAATTAAAAAAAATCCTTTAAATTATTGTCATACGCTGTTACAGCTTTCTCTTTGGTGAGGGCTTTTTGGAAGTGGCACTGAGCTTGTCTTTTGTAACTTCTTGTAAAGGAGCAGCAAATGGATAAACCGTATCCGTAAGAACAGAACTGTTTTTCAGTCTACCTACTGAAGGGTTCGGTCTGGGGGCTGAGTGTCAGAAGTGTTTAAAAACAGTACCCGTATCTGGAAAATCCTTCTGGCAGGTCACAACGGGTGACAGTTCAAAGGTAATTTAATTGCTGAAGGCTGGCATACCTTATCTGTATTATCTGGAAGTAAGTCAAAAGTAAATAATTCTTCTGATTAAATGCAGTGAAAACTAAAGCTTTACTGGGAGGGGGAGAGAGAGAGAATGCCACTGAAACACCGGGGAGGAAACCACCCCATCACCTTTGAGGTATTCCAGTGCACGGTGCTCGAGTGATGTTTTTGTCGTGTATTCAGTGGTTTGAAGGTGTTATTTGGCTAGCTTGCCCTGGATTATCCATTTTAGGTTTTTAATTCATTTTTTAATCGTGAAGAAGAAAGTAAATATGTGGAATATGAAGAACTGTTCTGCTCTTTTAATATACAGTTGGCTGGAGGATATTCTGTTTCTTACTGAAAGTCATCTCAAGCCTTGAAAAAGTACTGATCTGCTCCAGATAGTTTAAAGGGAAGTGGTGGAATTCATTCTTCAGGCAATGGGAAAAATAAATACACTCTAGGCATCACGTCTGGTGTAAATTTAAGGTAGAAATATATGAAAATAGGATAGTGGCTGCATGTTCCAGAAGACAGAGAGTTGTTGCTGAAGAAAGATAACACACAGGTTTGGAAACCAAACTTACGATTTCACTTCTGTTTTGAAAGTTATCTACGTGATTCATTCTCTGTATTTTTCTTTTAAACGTACGGGCAATCCATTTAAAAATACATGGTGTGTCTACTTTTCATGGAGTGGAACGATGGGGTTTAGTACTTCAGTGTTTGACGTATCGTGCTATGCATTATTTTTGTTACACTGTAGATTTTTTATTCAGTGCAGGCTGATAGTGTATATTTATCGTACGATAATCACAACTTCCCTTTGTGAAGGAAAACACTGGGCTAAAAAATAAACTGAATTAGCTCAGAAGTATTTGGTATCTTCCACCAAGATGTTTTTGACAAGAAGTAAAGGAAAGGGGGAATCACCTGTTTTAAAGATTTTTTTTTTTTAGTTCCTAAAATTTTCTGATACCTTGCCTGCGTAGTTCAGATTTTTACTCTTTTTCATCAGCAAAAAAATGAGTGCAGGGCACATGCAAATACAAAACTGCGGCAACAAAAATGAGATGTAAGGAAATACGCTTCCTTTCCAATCTAGTTTTTGTTGTAACATGTCTTGTGCTCATCAGGAAATTTGGTACTGGGAAGTGTGGGAGATTGTTTTATTAAGATAACTGTTCTGCATTTCTTTCTCGTTACAAAATGTAGTTAGTGATTTTCATTTCATACACCAACATTTCTTTTCTGTAACCTGACAGCATTTGTTTAATAACTATTCAAATTGTGGTCTTGTATGTCATGGCCTTGGAATGAAGCTCTTATCTAGCTTTATACTTAAAACCTGCCCCCAAAGACAGGCTCTGGCAACTTCATTGTTCTGCCAGAGCAAGAATAATCTGTAGGGAGAATTTTAATTCCATACATAAGGAAAGGGACAGTTGGGATTGTAGGCGGTCAGTACTTGAGTTATGCTTTTTCACTTCAGTATTTTTAATGTTAGTGTTATCTTAATGCGTTCATATATTTGAAGAAATAGGCAACTGTACAAAGCTAGTTAAACTGATAAAGCTAAGAATGTGTTCACATTTAAGAATGCTAAATACTTACTAAGGATGTAATTAATTAAAACATACACTCAGCTGATCTTCAGTTTCTGTGCAAGTTGTTTGACTCAAGTTGTTGGATTAATAATCTCGCCATTGTCATTTTCATATACATGCATTTCACCTAACTCGTTGTTTAGCCTTTATGCAGAGACACTTAAAGGGATAGTTTAACTTCAGTGTAAACGTAATTTATGTTCAGTGATTCCCAACAAATGAATTTAATATTCCTTTAAGAAAATAATGCAGATGTAAAAATCATGTTGAAGGGATCGTCCGTGTTTCCTGCTTGCTCTTTATTTTAATAATTGAATTCAGTGATAATTCTAATGTTCTCTCATTTCTACAGCAGAAGTAGGAGTGACTCATGACCGTTCCTGAAAGCCCAGTTGATGGGACAAATCAGTTGGGCAAGAAACAAATACCAAGATAGATTGCAGTCACTTAGGAGTTGAGATCAATTTTGGACTCTGCATCATAGGCTTTTTCCTCTGTCCAGGTGACTGGGTATAAAAGGAAATCACTGGAGAAGTGGGTTGACAGGAACCTTGTGAAGTTCAATGGGAAGAGCAGCCCCAGGCACTATGCTGGGGCCACCCAGATGGAAAGCAGCTTGGTAGAAAGGGACCTGGACGTCCAGGTGGACACTAGGTTGGATGTGAGCCGGCAGTGGGCCCTTGCTGCAGAGGTGGCTGATGGCATCCTGGGCTGCATTAGGCACAGGATTGCTGTCAGGCGGAAGAAGGTGATCGTTCCTCTCTCTTCAGCACTGCTGAGGCCACACCTGGAGTCCTGTGTCCAGTGCTGGGCTCCTCAGTACGAGAGAGACATGGACATCCTGGAGGGAGTCGAGACAGAGCCACGAAGATAGTGAAGAGCCTGGAGCCTCCCTTCTGTGAAGGGAGGCTGGGAGAGCTGGGGCTGTTCAGCCTGGGGAAGAGAAGGCTCAAAGGGGATCTTATCCATCTCCAGGTAGGGTTCAAAGAAGATGGAGCCAGGCTCTTGTCAATGGTGCCCAGTGCCAGGACCAGAGGCCATGGGCAGAGACTGAAACACAGGAGATGCCATCTAAATGTAAGGAAACACTTTTTCCTGTGAGGGAGACCAAGCATGGGCACAGGTTGTCCAGGAAGGTTGTGTAGTCTCCATCCTTGGAGGGATTAAAAAACCATCTGGACACAGTCCTGGGAAACCCGCTCTAGGTAGCCCTGCTTGAGCAGAGAGGTTGGAGCAGGTGACCTCCAGAAGTCCCTTCCAGCCCCAACCGTTCTGTTGTGATTCTGTGTACTACTGTTTGTGTTTAAAGAGCTAAATTTTCAAACTTTGCAGTGTATTTTTCTATATGTATAAAATTAGGATTATGACAATTTTATTGGGCATATATTTTATTAATATTACACAAAATTCAAATTTTAAACCTTACATAAACTTCTTTTAAACTCCAGAAAAATCAAAAGATGGTAGCTAAGCGGTTCCAGTTGATAAAGGCCAAGTTTTAATATTCTTTCTAAAAAGTGAAGGTGTGAGAAAATATTACTGTTCTTTTCAAATTTATAGGGACGTTCATTGCTAGAATTGGGAACTGATACCCAAAACAGGGTACAGTATCTGGTCTAATATTATGTCATGGCGAGAGAGAAGAGACTGCAGCATCTCCATCGTATGACAGATCGTGATCCTCATTGGGTGAGAACGGCTGGCTTTTATGGACAACTCAAGTATGGTACCACCCTCCACTGCTTGGAGATCAGTTCATACTTAATCTTCTTCCCTCTTATAAACAACTTGTGTGAGTTTGCTCTCAGGAGCCAACCTGACCTAGATAACAGCATGTTTAGGAACAGCCTAGCCCCAGACATTTAAATGTAATGCCAGTCTTTTATTTAAGTGATAAATGCCATTGCTCATTGTGAGTACTTCAAGAATCAGTAATAGTGGGTGTTCATTGAACATTATATATATACGTTAAAGTTCTTTTTTTATATATATATTTAAAGATCTGTAGTAACTGCCTGCATTAGTTTATTGTAATAATTTATTGTAATATTTTTACAGTATTAAATTACCTTCTCAGGAAGAATTCTGCTGTATTCCTTGAGCAGTATCTTAGTGCGAGATGGTTATGATGTGCGTGAGGAATGTTAGCGTGCATGAATTGTCGCAACAGTTCTCCCACTCTGAACCATGAAACCAATCTGTTCCTGTCGGTTGCAATTTTATGGAAACTAATTCTTTGTTGATGGAATCAGGTGAAAAATATGTGGTTCTGATTAGCAAACAGTATGCAGAGTTTCTTAAGGTCACGGAGAACATTCCTCTGGACATGTGCATGTGTTCAGATGTGTGTGTATGACTGTGCATCTATATATTATATATATTATGGGCAGTTTAGTTTTTTCCTTTTTATATATACTGTTTTAAAATATTTGTACTGTAATTAATAAAATTATAATATTAAATGTTAAATATTTGCTTACCATAGTAGAATAAATATTCAGGTTTTTTAATGAGCTTCAGAAACTTGTTTTTAAACTCAACAACCCTCAAAACTATATTTATTATTAAACTATGTAACATACATAGTGAGCCTTTTTTGTAGTAGCACTGTTTTCTATAGGAAATTTCTGTATCTATTGTACAAGTGACTGCCTGGATAAAATAATGACCTTTCATTTTCACGTATCCTGCAGAGCTGCAAAAAATAAACTGGAATCTGCAGTCTGCCTAATGGACTGCTCACCACATCACCACATGCAATTAAGCATAAGTGATTTTTCTGCTCAAGACAGGCTCAAGACTGATTTAGCAATGAAACTTAATTACCTCTAGCTCTTAGAGAACATGGCCCGACAAGGTTGAAATTGTTGGCAGGGCAATGTGGGAAAGCTGTTGCTGAAACTCCCTTCCCCATTTCTGATTTACTGTTAGCAGTACTTAGCACTGTTAACCTTCAATTAAGCAAATATTCCCACAAAAATTGTGCATTGTTATTTCTTTCTCTATTACAGGCTAAAAATGATAATGAAACTTTGCACCTTCTTAAAAACAAGTGTTCTGATCAAATCCAACTGCTTCACTGTATGGGCGAAGCTCTTCCGTGCTAATGGAAATTAAAACTTAAAAATTAGTTCTCAAATGCCTGTGTTAAGTGTAAGGTCACCATTCTGGCCATAGAAATCTGAGAAATTTTAGCTTAAAGCTAAATGCACATGTGTTTCTTGACAATTTAATATGTCACAGGTGAATTGTTTCTTTGTTTTGTACTCAAGTTATGGGAAAAAATGATGAAGGATCTGAATATTACAAAAAATTAATCATATTAACAAACTACTTCGTATGCAAAATGGCTTCGTTTGAGTTTCTAGGAATGTATTATTTAAAGGAAACAGGAACTTCAATTCTGTGACTCCAAGGAATACATCTGGAATAACAATTCAGAGGGACATATGGCATCAATTGGCTTATATTTTCCTATATGGGGGTTCTGATTGAGGAAAAAGGGAAAACTGTTCATTAATTGTGCAGAATTAAAAATTGGAATACTGTGGTGTTGTCGATTTATATAACCTGTTGAAGTACAGTGAGGTTGGAAAAAAATGTGGAAGTTGAGCAAAGAAAATTGACTTTTTTGTTTGTCAGCTGTGACAATAGTTTGCTTTACTTTTGTAGTATATTTTTACCCTTAAAGGTTTTTGACTCCCTTACTCTTAGCTCCTCATATAGATAAATCTCATTCACCTCTCATTTTAATTTCTAAAGAGTTGTTATACTGCAGTTGTAATTCATTCCCTTCTCAGTAGCGCTCAAAGTCTTGTTCCTGCTAACAGCTGTGGGTGTGTTTATCAATGGAAATGTGCGTGGTAACGAAACTAAACATGCACTGAAATATTTGCAAGAGCGTGCAGCACGAGACACTAATTCCCAAGGGCACGTTCAGCACATGCCCTAGTGCTTACTCTGTAGGGAGCGAATTTGTATAGGTGTGTATGTCCCCTTGCTTTCAGCAGGGTTGAACCAAATAAGTGACTTAAGTATTTTCCTAGGCAGGAAATAGTCATTTAAGCATGTACTTGAATTTATTTATTTATTTTCAATTTGGAGCATTGAAAGACTCGTTGGAATGAGCACTGTCTTAGCCTGTATTTACAACCCCTGGTGTATCTGGGTATTTCTCATGATAATCAAGAGGAGTAGGGTTTTTTTTGGGCAGTAAACAGCCATGTAAAAAATGATGCTGAAGTCTCTCTTCAAATGCATTAAATATAGCTTTCAATAAACTACTTTGTAGTGGGACTTGTAGCACCATCAGTCAGAGTTTATCAGTGCCCCTTTTTTATGCCTGTTTTCGATTGCGTATATTTTTGCTTTGAACTGCTCAGGCTGAAATTTTCTCAAGCAAATGAGGCTGGTGCCCCTCAGATAAGTATTCTTTGCTATGCAGTCTTGATTCACCTCCTTTCATGAAGGAGGCCGAGGTCTTTTGCAAAACCCACCACGTGACGGAGTAATGAAAGACACATGTACTCAGAGACCTGCATTACAGTTGTGTCAAGGACCACATGAACTTAATAAGGGATGATGCCTGCTCCGAACAGTTAACTACCTAAATGAACTTGGAAAAAGGCGTGGGCAAAAAGTGTAGTATTAACATCTCCAAATGAGGCTTGGGTAGATAAGTAACTAACTTTTGAGTCATACAAGTAAAAGTGAAAAGCAAACTTTTTATCTCTTCATCTGTAAGGGCAAAATGCCACTGGTTATTTTGCAATAGGTTGTGCAATAGCTGCACCTAATGCCTATCATAAACTAATTAATGGGGTTACTGGCAGCGACAGTCTTGATCAACCCAAGCGGTCTCCTGCAGTTTTAGGTTCCGTGGAGTTGGGTCCCACTGGTGTAGCCATCTGTGTTCTTTGCAACTGTTCAGGGATAAGGTAATGCTCAGGCCACTCTGTAAATGTCGTTCTACAAATTTAGTGACCAGTACTATTCTTGGGATGTTAGATGGAGCATATCACGCTGCCTGTTTCTTGAATTTCATTGATGTTTGGAAGGAAAAGGCTGGTGTTTTGCTGGCATAACACTAACAGCACCCCTGCTTCTTTGTGTATATTACTGAAGTGTTTGTAATGCATGCAGAGATGAACTGTTCTTTACAGAGTTCCTCTCTGGTTTGATAGTTTTCTAAGACGGGTACTTTGAGTCCCATGCATGTGTTGGATTTTAAGTTTTTGTTAACGTGTTTGGAAGAAGATTTCATTTTGGATTTACTTCTCTGAATTTTCTTTGCTCTGTCTGAGCTGTGTCATTTTGTGGTCGGTACAGAATGGAGCTGAACGGAGGCAGATGTGGAAATCTTTCTTTTCAGTAACCCTGCTCTGTACACAGTGTGCTCCTGTCCTGTGGCATTCATTACAGCTCATTGGACATCGTGTAAATTCAGGAGAAAAAAATGTAGACCAGATTTCCACGTGTCATCTGCATGCCCTTGAACAAAGTTTTACTTTTCAAGGACTGTGTGCAAGAGACCATGAGTGGGTACAGTTTTCCAGTCATGAGGAAAGTGCTTGGAATTCCAGACATTTGGAAGTGTGCACGTATGTTTAATAAAACTTAAAAAAAACCCAACAAAAACACAAACCTCCTTTAAGTCGCTGAAACTCAGAACTTTTGTGTAATCAAATCTGACCCTGGAACTATTTATGAACGAGACTTGCAGAAAGTCTCCTTCACTTTTTATTTGAATGCTAGTGATGGTGTGTAAAGGAAACACTGATTGATACCTGTTTCCATGTTCTTGGTAGCCACTGAAGCTCTTAAAACCGATTCTCTTGTTTCATCCTGAATGGAAAACAGCCATTTACAAGCAGCAGCTGATGAACAGTATGGCCTGGTAGTGGTTATCAAGAAGTAATTTCAGTGTGAAACACCAAGCATCCATTTTGCAAAGCATGGCCTTCTAATAATTAACTATAATTCTTAAAGTGTCTCGAATTAGTATATTTTCTTAACTTAATCTCCTAATACAAATTATTTCAGTTCTAGTATATGCAACTTCTAGAAATAGCATTTAGCATTGAGGTTCACAGAATGTTTTTATTGTTTTAATGTGACAGCACTATGAGGAATACTACAAGTAATAGAACTGTATACACAAAAGATAGAAATACACTGGTAAATTGTATTCATCAGCTTGGTGGAGCTGTATTAAATGCGGTCTCATTTCAGGTAAACTACACAATACTGTAAAATACCGCTCATTAGTACTTTGCTAACATTGCACAGATGGTTTATATGGCAATGGAGCAGTTAATGCAGAAAAAAAGGTAATTTATCCTAAAATACACTACAGAGAGATTTATTTTTATTGACTAATGAATGTTGTAAGATCAGTTTTGCCCTACCATATATTAAAATATCAGCACAAGATCTTACTATAACAGCTCTCAAAGTGCTGCTCGACAATGGACATAGTGACAAATAACTAGCTAAAAAAGGGTTCCTTGCTCATTTACTTACCCGAAGGCATTTTTATGTAAACAAATCAGTATTTGAGGTTACGTTACTCATACTGGGATGAAAAGTGACAGCTGTTTAACATTTCAAATGCTTTGCTTATGTCTGAACCAGGGAGAAAAGTTTTGTGCACTTGAAAGTTACGGAGAATATTAGAGAAGCTGGATAAAAGGGTTCAGAATTGATCAACTCGCACTTGATTCCTTCTGTTTTCTGGGCATGCCCATAAGACATCGGGCATTGTGACTAGGTGTGACTGTACTGCAGGCAGCGTGTCAGCTGGTGCCCTCCCGCTGCTGCCCTCTCCAGAGTGTGACCACGGGCTGGCTTTGGAGCGAGCATTCATCCACACTGCTGGGGCAGGGAGGATCCTGCAACCGGCCCTGTGCACGCTGCCTGGCACTTGGCGTAAGCCCTGCTTTGGTATAGTGGAAACAAGTCCTAATGCCTTCTTAGCCCAGGTGCTCACTCTGCTCACGCCATACCGACACTTGTCACTTCAGTGGTGGTGGAGTTAAATACGGTTGGCTGGTCACACGTGGTGTTGCCCAGGGCTCAGTGCTGGGGCCAGTTCTGTTTAACATCTTTATCAACGACCTGAACTAGGGGACCGAGTGCACCCTCAGTAAGTTTGCAGATGACACCAAGTTGTGTGGGAGTGTTGATCTGCCTGAGGGTAGGAAGGCTCTTCAGAGGGATCGGGACAGGCCGGATCGAGGGGCCGAGGCCACTGCATGAGGTTCAACAAGGCCAAGTGCCGGGTCCTGCACTTGGGCCACAGCAACCTCCTGCAGTGCTACAGGCTTGGGGACAAGTGGCTGGAAAGCTGCCCAGCAGAAAAGAACCTGGGGGTGTTGGTCAACAGCAGCTGAATATGAGCCAGCAGTGTGCCCAGGTGGCCAAGAAGGCCAGTGGCATCCTGGCCTGCATCAGGAACAGTGTGGCCAGCAGGAGCAGGGCAGGGATTGTCCCCCTGTACTGGGCACTGGTGAGGCCGCACCTCGAATCCTGTGTTCAGTTTTGGGCCCCTCACTACAAGAAAGACATTGGGGTGCTGGAGCGTGTCCAGAGAAGGGAACGGAGCTGGGGAAGGGTCTGGAGCACAAGTCCTGTGGGGAGGTGCTGAGGGAGCTGGGGATCATAGAATCACAGAATGGTTTGGGTTTGAAGGGACCATAAAGACCATCTAGTTCCAACCCCCTGCCATGGGCAGGGACACCTTCCACTAGACCAGGTTGCTCAAAGCCACATCCAGCCTGGCCTTAATGTTGTTAAGGGATGTTGTTAAGGGATGTTCAGCCTGGAGAAGAGGAGACTCACGAGGGACCTCTGCACCTGAAAGGAGGGTGCAGAGAGGCGGGGGTTGGTCTCTTACCTGAAAGGAGGGTGCAGAGAGGTGGGTGTTGGTCTCTTCTCCGAAGGGACAAGTGATGGGACAGGAGGAAAGGGCCTCAAGTTGTGCCAGGGGAGGTTTAGATTGGATATTAGGAAAAATTTCTTTCCTGAAAGGGTTGTCAGGCATTGGAACCTACTGTCTAGGAGTAGTAGATGGTGATGGAGTCACCATCCCTGAGGGTATTTTAAAAATGTGTGGGTATGGTGCTTGGGGACATGGAATAGTGGTGGACTTGGCAGTGTTAGGCTGTGGGTTGGACTTGATGATCTTAAAGGTCTTTTCCAACCTAAAAGATTCAATGACTGAGAGATGCCATGTTACTGCCCTTCCTTTTGTTATGAGCCGTAAAATAAGACATTTCTAAGTTTTGCCTTGGGGTAGTTTTTTTTTCTTCCAAGTGGTTGTTCAAAGACATGTTCTTAGTGTGAAGGAGTCCTGCTGTGCCTCTGTTAAGTGGCCAGGCAGAGACTTGTGGCCTTGCAGTCCCCAACCCTGGCTCCCAGAGGCTTGGTGCACATTGCCTGAAGGACCTGGGTGTCCTTGCATCTTGTCCCTTCTCGTTTGTTTTCTCCCGTATTTCAACAGTTCTTTTTTAAGGTGCTGTCAAGACAAAGTCTTTTCTTAAAATGAGTAGAAGCAGCCCATCAGATTTGTGCTTCTGTAGCCTCATCCCCAGCGAGAAAGCCATGTGCCGAGAGGCGTGGTTAGCGAGTGCAAGCCTTGCTGGAGTGGTACTGGGAAGACTGGGGTAGCCTGTTAAAGGTGGACTCTTTGGACTCATCAGCCTGATCAGGAGAAGACTATGGAAGGGTGGTCTGTAAGTGACACCATCACTTCTGTGCTGCCTGCTGTTGTCTCCAGTCCCACGGAACAGCATGTACAAGTTTCCCTAAGCAGGGATTTTAGGAGCTCTTTAATTAGACAAAGCTGTTGTTATTGCAGGAATACCTAATTCAGTCATTTTCCAGGTTAAATGAGGATTAAAATTTGTCTCTATTAATTCTTTTGGGTATCTTAAGGAAATTTATCCAAGAGCTTAAAAAAAAGTGTTTATTTTCTGACATTTTTATTATATTAACATTAAAAAATATACGTATTAAACATTTGAGGTTATAGGAATGAGCCAGCATTGCTTGAATTTTTCTTTGACCTATTCCTATATTGTAGGCAGATTATAGTATCAAAATACTGTAGTAAATCACTTCATAATTAAATTCTTTGTTGATACCTCAGGAGTTTGAAATTCCTTTGGGTTTTCCCACCACCACCTTTGAAGATAAGACCCGATTTGTCATGTTTTCCACTATACTAAAGTAGTTCCTGCTCAGGTGACCTAACAGGCAGATAAAAATGGTGCTGGATTTGCAGGAGAGAAAATATTTAAGTGTTTTATTTTGTATATCCATTCATCTTTTTTTTCTATAGCATTGGGCAAGTTACAGCCTTTTGGAATATCCAGGAATTTATATCCAGTATGTAAGACTGTCTTTGTTGATGGGCACCTTTCTGGTGCAAACAGTTTTTAATTGGAAGAAAAATCTTTGCTAGCGATTCAGTACTGATTATAGGTTAGGCTTGAGAAGGCTCCCAATTTTTATCTCAAGGCTATTCAGCAGAAGAAGCATTTTCAAAACAAACCAGAAGATAAGAGAATTAAATTCTGAAGTATTTATTTTTTATTTTTCTGGTTGCTTAATCTTGGCTGTTTTGTGTCGTGGATTTATTTCTGCTTATAAGCATAGCGACCTCAGATCAGAGTCATACAGGCTTCTTATATTAAATCTTTCAGTATTAAGCCCTCATTCTGTTTTATTGTGGTATGTCTGTGTTGTGAGTTTGGTTTTTGTTTTAAGAAGCCAAATTCTAATAATGTTTTGTGATTCCCCCCCAACCCAATATTTTTATATGTGCTTCCCCCTTGGTAATGTGCCACAATATCGGTCACTGTTTGAAGAAGCATTTCATTGCCCCCGTAGTGAAGTAGGTGTTCTTCAAATAGTATGAAACGCTGCCAGAAGTTCTGGAAGCAATCTGAGAATTCCTTTCATGTTACAGTATTTGTACGTGGATCCCATACACGACGCGCTTTAGTTTCTTATTTTTGCAGTTTAAACTCAAGCTCTTTAATACAAAGGAAGCAAGGGAAAACCCCTAACACATGTTATTTGATGGTTGTTTTTTTTCCCCCAAAAGCAAGGCAGCTTGTAATTAGGGTTGAAAGGACTTCTAATGGTGTACTAATTTATTCCTTTTCCTTGTCCTGACAGGTTTAATTATTCCTAAGTATCAGTAAGTAGACTGATGAATAGCCCAGAACTGACCAGCTCCACTGGTGATGGGACAGTGTTAAAACTGTTCTTGCCATTTAGTTTAATTTCTGTTTTTGTAAGTCATACTAGTGAATTATTCTTCCTCAGGTAACCTGTGTTTTACCTAACTGTAAATAAGTCATTCAGACATTTTCTTTGGATCTAACGTGTCTTTTCGATTCCTTTGTGATTATCCTGGCTGCAGTCTAGAGGGTTTTAATCAGTTTTACTGGGTGCAGCTGGTCCCCTTAAATTTGTCCTCTGACAGACTTCCTAACACATTTCAAAAATTGAACTAAAATTGCTTGCTCCTTGTAATACTTTTTTTCTTTCCTGGATTCCTGACATTTTTTTCTTAAAATAACTCAACATGTTGAACTTTTTCATATTGTCTCCACCAACATCTTCATTCTTATTTCCTTTTTCCCTTTTGCTTCAGGAAACGCATCCTTCACGTCACACTCAGGCTAGGGAGTAGCCAGTTTACATAAGGACCAAAACCTATCAAAACCACATTCTTTTATAATTTCCAGAAGAGCTGAACTCCTTTTCTGCCTCCCTGAAAGCCTTTTGCTGTTGCCACCTTGGGTGTTTTATATATGATAAGGGCTGTGGTGTTACTGGCCTGTTGTGTGTTACCCATCTCATCCGGTGAAAAGCTGTTGGTTGTGCACTGCTCTGCTCAGTTATTTCTGAAGGAATGTGGAAAGATGCTCGCTATCAATTTCACTTTTTCCAGGGGTTGAATAGCATAATTCTGCACTGGCATTTGATTTATGGCAAGTGATAAGTGGGCAGGGCATAGAAAAGTGAGGAGGCGATATTCCTGTCTGTACAAATGTCCCGACTGAGTCCGTGCAGAGAAAACTTGATGCAATGGGAGAACAAAACGGGTTACTATGTGAGTCAGAATATTTGATATGTTTTACTGAGTCTTTATGAACTTGTCTCGTGGTGAACAGGCTTTTGTCCAAGTTTTGTTGTCCGTGTAACAGAAGCAACTGAGTTACACAGGAGTGAAACCGCATCCATGAGTGTCACAGTCCCAGTGAGCCGCGCAGAGGGACGACCTCGAGCGTGTCCCGCACTCACCTGGTGCTCCAGGCTCTGTGAAACAAGCTGTCTCGCACGTGAAAGCTTTGTCATTACTACAGTTCAAAGGGAAAAGTAGTGGTTGGTCTGAAGATACCAGTTTGTTCAAAGAAGTGACAGTCTGATGTTCAGACCCCCCCAGGAACCTCGTACAGGCTGTGCGTGCCGTGAGAGTACGGTGGGAGGAAACACCCAAGAGACACAGCAATACGAACTGAAACAGTGGCGTGTTATTTTCCCCTTGGTTTACATTTAAAATACCTTTGAAATGGTAAAGACTAGACATTTTCTTTTCTTTCTTTCTTCCTGGAGAAGAGGAGGCTCCGAGGAGACCTCATTGCAGCTTTCCAGTATCTGAAGGGGGCCTACAAGGGAACTGGGAGAGGATTTTTACAAGGGACTGTAGTGTGCAAGCAGGGAGGTTTAGATTAGATATCAGGATGAAATTCTTCACAGAGAGGGTGGTGAGGCACTGGAACAGGTTGCCCAGAGAAGCTGTGGATGCCCCATCCCTGGGAGGGTTCAAGGCCAGGCTGGGTGAGGCTTTGAGCAACCTGGTCTAGTGGAAGGGGGCCCTGCCCATGGCAGGGGATTGGAACTAGATGATCTTTAAGGTCCCTTCCCACCCAAACCATTCTGTGATTCTATGATTCTATGAAATATTCAAGCCCTAGTCACTGCAGAAATTGGATGTACCCATCAGTAAAGTTGAGTACTTCCAACTGCCGGGAACCCTCCCTGCCCATGAAGGTTTGCAGCTGGTACTTGTGTTTTACCTGATTCCTCCTCTGGGCGTGAATCCCTTTACGCATCTGACAGTATCTTCTTTATTTATCTGCTCACCAAAGAGAGTACATCCAAGTCTGATGTGCTCCCCTTAACAATATGTAGGGTTTCTTTCAATATTTCTTCTGTTTTGGAAGGGGGCTTTAACTGATGCCAAGGAAATTAATAACACAAAGTGTTAAAAACTTTAAAGCCCCTAATGCAAAAGATTTTTGTCTGTTGTTATGTGACAGGATCTTTTTGATTGTATGACTAAAGTATCTTAAAAGTATTGTTTGCAAGATGCTTATTAAAAATAGCACAGTAGTTCATTTTTGTTCACCAAAACTCTTGGATTTATTTTCAAATTTTCAACCAAGTATCTATAACATGACTAACCTGTTCAAGTATTGTCCAGATTAAAACTTTGTGCCTAGGCATTGCATTTCTTCACGTTTGTTCCTGTAATTTGATAGGTGAAAATATCAGTCTGTGTTTCACACTGGTCTACACTTGAATATGTGTAACCTGATCCCTTCATCTGAATTTTAGCTCTACTGGGGCATGTGCCGCCTGCTCTGCTCCGTGCTGCTTTTGTCTCCCTTGGTTTTGCTTTTCTAATGATTCCCTGCAGTTTGTGGACATTAAGGTCTGTGTGAGGTCAACCGTACCTTGCAGACGGTGACAATGGTGCAAATAATGACAAATATGGGGGTGAGGGGTGGGGTGTCACACGGTGTTTCCTGTTTCCTGTAGTTAATTTAGAGGCCGGTGATTTGTGAGCAGCCTGTAAGGATGCTGCACATAGTTTGGTTTGTCTTTAAGTTTGGATTTGAATCCCTGAATATTCTCCTGTTCCTGACCTCCTTCTGTTTTCCATTATTTAAATACTTCCTGGAAAAGGAGCGTGTTGGGGATCTTCTCAGATTTTTACTTTTCATGTTTTACACATGTTCTGTTTCACTACTTCTAGTGGGTGTGGGTTAACAAAGCTGTTTCTGTTTAACCACCACCTGAACTTGGATAGTGTGAAAATGAAATTGGTCCAGCTAAGGAGTAATTTTAGTCATTAATGACTGTGAGAGTCCATGGAATACCAAATATTTTCTTCTGGGTTCCAAAAAGAAAAGGTGACTCTTGGCTGGAAATACCTTTAGGAAAATAGGGAGTGATGTGTAGATACAGGTGATTGTAAACTCAAAGGTTTTCTGTATCCACCAGCTGATGCTAAGAAGTATTTTAATAATACCGCTGACAGGGCGAGAAGGTAGTAAGGCAGGCAAGGTATGCTGAAAATAAAAGAAAACCAGTAGCAACAGAACTCTCTTCAGCTTTTTGATGAGCATGTTCTAAATTGTAAGTCCGTGGACTTCTGCTCATACTCTGCTTTTGAGCTCTTGTTGTCTGGTGGAAAATGAGGAGCTCTTGGACTCCCTGTGATAGCCCTTTGCCTGTGCAACCGTTAGTGCAGGTGGTTTTGGTGGGGGGCAGCGGTGGGTTGTTGGGGTTGCCATTAAGGAAATAAATAAAGGCGAAATCCTTTTGTTCCTTCCTTGCGTTTCAGAGAAATGACTAAAATCCCTGAAATGCCTGTAATTGTGATAAAACAGATTGCTCAAAGATTGCTGGACTATTTGAAAAAAGCATTCCCTTAAATAGGTAATAATGAAACTTGATGAGGTAATCTATAATGTCTGTCTCAGGTGTCTTTGTTATTAAGTTATCAGAAGTTTTTGTTTCAGGATACTTTCTCTAAGATTTGCTGGGATCTCCTTTTTTGTTGGTTGGTTTATTCTTACTTGCCCTATTGGGAAAGATAAAAATCACACCATCTGTATGTGATGGATACCCTGATGTTACGCTCTCTGGCATCTTACAGAGTAGGATGTGCGCTTAAGCTGTTTACAGAATAGTCTTTTGAGACAGTTGAGGAAACAGGCCAAAAATATAATTATGCCAAAACTGCTGAGTTTTTAAAAAGAGTTTCCAGTGATAACGGGATTTAATCTAAAAGTAGTTTAATTTCAAGTACATTGCAGCAATTTGCAGGAAGGAAATTTTACCTTGAGTTTAAATTTTTCAGGTCTTCAGTTTGTTAACCCATTGACATAATAGCACAGTGAGCTGTCACATTCAGCTCTTTGTTTGCAGTGTTAATGATAGTAAAGTGCTAAAATTATGGTTGGAAAGAGAGGATTCTCGGATTGTTGCATTGCAGATAGGTGTTTTCATAGCTCGTTTATGCTGTTGAGTACAGCTGACAGGGTAATGTTGTGGGGAAGCAGGGGACTAGCCCCACAATTTGTTCCTCATAGTGTTTATTCAGAGACTGTCTAGCAGCAGCTGAGAGAGGAAATAGTGTTTTCAACTCGTCATCCCTGTACCCAAGGACGTTTGGTTGGTTTCATTTATATTGTATTTATCCATTGCCTTTGCAGTTTAAATAGTATCTTCCCAGTGTGATCCCATTTCGCATGCCGTTTTACTTCGTCAGGTGGCGGTTCATCAGTGCACATGCCTCGCTGTGGGAAATTCAGAATTTCCCAGTGACGATTTGGAAAACATCAGTCAGTTTAATGGAGCAAATACTTCACGGCCAGCTGTGGGTGTGTTTCACCTTCTGCTGTACTGCTTTCAAAGTGCCTATCCTGTAATCAAAAAGGCCTTTAACTGCTGGGACATAACCAAATCTTTGGGTCTTGTGCACCGTTTGTGGGCTGTAGGGGCAGCAGGTACAGCATCAAATTATGTTTCCTGAAAGAGCCATGTGTGGAGCCCTGTAATTTTTGCTAGATAAAGCGCGGTGTCTTTGTGCTCAGAGCAGTACTTAATGAGACTGTTCAAAAGGACGGCAGATGTGTTCTGGAAAGCATAAACAAATCGGTTGAGCTCCTCGGTGCTGTATTTGAAGATGCTCATGTTAAGTCATTTCACACAGTTCAGTGTACTGAGCGATTTCATCGCCTTCAGTTTTTCTCCTTATCAGGACAAGTCTTTCAAGAGTTATTGCACTTTGTTCTTCCTTTGCTGTCAACCAAACCAAACAGGTCTTTCAAACGTGAGTACTGTGTTGTGGCTAACCAGGCTAAGGTGAGGTTGGCGTTCAGAGCTGAGAATTTCTAGAATGCAATATTAGTGAGGGGAAAAAAAATCTCATAACACTTAGGAAAGTATGAAGTTTATGAAGATTCAAATCTCTACCATTAATTTTACAAGCACGAATGTAATCAATTAGAGGAGTAATTAGGTGTATTAAATTCACCTCTCCTGTGAGAGAATTGGGCTTGTTCAGCCTGGAGAAGAGAAGGCTCCGGGGAGACCTTATAGCACCTTCCAGTACCTGAAGGGGCTACAAGAAAGCTGGGGGGGGACTTTTTACAAGGGCCTGTAGTGACAGGACAAGGGATGGTGGGTTTAAGTTGAAAGAGAGGAGGTTTAGATGGGACATCAGGTCAAAATTCTTCCTGGAGAGGGTGGTGAGGCACTGGAACAGGTCGCCCAGAGATTTCATCCCCAAAAAAGAATTGTTTGCATAGGATGCTTGTCCACTTCATGAAAAATACATTGCTTAACATGTAAAAGAGATATTAGGAGAAAAGGAATAACATCAGTTACTGCTTTCTGACATGAACGTTGATTTTACTAAGATTTCATGTATATGCCTACATTTTATTCAGTTCTGATGGACTTAAATGGTAAAGTGCAGATTCATATGCAGCAATAAGAAAAATAATCATCATATTATTTTTTGGAAGAGTTTGGGAGCTGTCAGTGAAACAGTGTTAGAAGAGACTTGACACTGAAGTTCTTTAGTGGAGGAAAAATGCAAGTTTCCTGGGTTTTGAGCCTTTGCTGTGTATCTTTTGAAAAGAATTACATTAGTAAGCATCTCAGTAAAACACCATTATTTTGCCACTGATTTCCATACCAGGTTTGAACTTTTTGTTAACTCTAAGAATTTTAAATCTTAATAAAAACTTAGGGAAAGGCAACTGTGAATCTATCCAGAGCAATTTAAAGTAGCACTTCTCATAACTTCTGCTTAGCATTTCCTCTTTTCACTCAGTCTCCATGTAGAGATGGTTGAAAGGCCCAAACCGAGGGGGTCTTTGACGCGAAATGAGTTGCCTTACGTCGCCCAGGTCCCGCCAGCAGCGTGACTCCCTTTCCTGGCGCGCTGCAGCGAAGCAGATGCTGAGCACTGGCACAAGCCTCTTCGCTGCTGCACAGCAGAGCTGAAGGAAAGGTACCTCCAGCAGCGGGACGGAGTTGCCAGCTGTGGCAAGAACTTCTTTGAGTTGCCAGGTCCTTCCTTTCCCGTGACACAGAAGTATCCCTGCCTTCTCAGGAAGCTCCACTGAAAAGTAATTCCATCCATCATTCAACAGATAACATAATCTCTGCTTTCACCCTCTCCAAACAATTCTGATTATATGTCTTTCTTAGCATGCTCATGTAAAATGTGAGTTGTTCAGAGCCCTCATTACTGTGAGGAGTTAATTGCATCTTATGTTGACAGCTAATGTCAGCTGTATATTGTGGAGGCTCCAATCTGGGGAATGGGAGAGGCATTTTAGCTTGCCGTGCAATTTCCCTCTCCTCACCTTCTCGAGGGTGCTCTTACTTGCAAAGAAGTGCATGTAGTTCACAGTGGTACTGCAAACTCTGCCAAAGTAGCGGAAGGATACAGAAATAGTGATGCTAAATGACATCATATGCAAGGTGCCAGGATTTATGGATAAACTTAATTATAACCAATTTAAAATATTTTTTCTTCAGCTAGTAAATGCCAAAATTGTTTGTATATATATATATTAAAAAAAAAATAGTGGGTGTCTTCTAGTCGTACATCATTTTAAAGAAAAGAAACCCAGAATTCCTGAGCGCATTCTTTAGTGCCGGTTTCTCCTGGCTGCAGGATTGGCTTCCTCAGTTCATCCTGCAGTTTCACCAGCAGAACAGAGGGGGCAGCTCCGGGCTCGGGCATGTGGATCAGGAAATATTTGAGGCTGAAAAATAAGTATTTGTCTGTTGTAACTAAATTACAGGAAGTCTGAGCTTGCGGTAATTTCTAGTAATTTTTAAATTTGGCCATCTAACTTGCTCTTACTATCAAATACGCTACTTAAATTAATAATGAGGTGGTTGCAATAGTGGGAAAACCATACTTCTTCTTTCTGAAAATACATTATTTATTTCTATGTCTTTAAACCTGTCCCTTTACTAATTTTTAGTGTATATCAGTATTACATCATTTTCTGATACTGTTTATAATTTTCACCAGTAAGAGTGATTACTGGATACGCTGCCTTGCATTGAATATTATGCTTGGAATATTATTTTAATACATGTGTTTTGCAGCAGCAAAATTATTTCAACACCTGTGAACTTTTAAAGACAAATATCTCTTGCAGTTCCTTTTTGGATACTAAGGTACTATCAAACCTTGTAATGCGTCAGTGATTATGAGCTCTGGAAGAAAGAGGCAAGGAGAAATCCTCATGGGGGAGATGAAATCTTGGATGATATCCGTAACATGACTAAAGAGTTACGTTCAGAAGTCTAATAAAAGACATCCACACAGACTACTGAGAAAATATATTGTTATTTTAGTATTTACTACGTTTGTAATGTTCTTGCAGGATATGTAACCAGATTTAAATTTCAGCTTACATATGCATTTAATATTTAGAGATGTTAGCTTTTTTGTAGTTTTCATTTGCAACTTTGTATTTCACGTCTCTGTCTAATTCTGCATTCTCTATGTATTTTAATTTGAACAGTTCACAACTGTTCACATTTATGAAATCGTGCTGGTTGAATTGACTCTGTTGTTAGCTGCGATTTGATCTCCGTGTGGCTTAAGCTGATTTAGGTAGGTGTGAACCTCAGCTGCCTGCTCCTGCCCCCTTTCAGTCCTTGGGAGGGGAAAATAGTTACTTTCAGATGGATCCAGGTCTGTGATTTGCTTTTCTGTGCATCTCTGTGCCAGCAGCAGACACATGGCAGTAATCAGCAAAACAGGGTGCCGGAGGGGAGGAGTGGTGACTACCTAAATTGATGTTGTCTGAAAGTGATTCCTGCCAAGCTTCAGTCTGAACTTGATGAGCAAACCACACAGCCAAATGTGTAGGTGCGTGAAGATCTCATCGCCTCGTAGTAGTAACGCAGTGACCCCATCTTAGACAAACTTAGACTTTAAATATGGATTTGAAGTTTAGATCCTTAAATTCGGTCAGTATGGCCCAGTGGTATGATGTAAAACCCTTGCATGTGTTGCCAATGAAAATCCTAGACCCTGTAGCATATAATACTAATAAATATAATTATATATATGCATATGAATACCTGAAGATTTCAGATAATAGTAATTTTGCAGGTTGGTTGTAGTTCTGAAGTGAATGAATATTTCAAACAGCAAGAACAAAACCCTGTATAGCATTTTTGCATTTTGGGGGCCCAGTGCGATTAAACAGGCCTGTGTTGGGTGTTTCAGAAGTATTTTACTCTCACGTAACATTGTGAATTTAAAGAAATGTGGAAAAGTTTCCTCCTATTTTAAAACTATTCCTGGCACATTTAGGATAAAGTTGGAGTCATGCGTGGAACAGATGCTGAAGTGTATTTTTATCATTTAAAGTTTCTTGAGAATGTGTGTGTAGGTTTGGTGTTGTATTCAGAAGCATTGCCTGTTATTTAGGGTGCTATTTGTTAGAAAGTAATTTTATTTTGTCTGTTTCTTCCTCAAGTCTGAACTGCATGGATAAAATACGTATGTTAACTGGAACTATTTTCTGCAATTTTATTGAAAAATAGCAGGCCAAAGGGAGGAGATGACTTTCATGTGCAGTCAGAAAGTTCTTCTGGTGGTAGTAGCACTGATTTTGGCCTCTCTCCACCACCCAGCTGCCAATTTCAGTGACTTGCAGGATTGTAATTCTCTTTGAGATGCAAAGTGGTGCTGAATTTGGTTGAAACTGGGCTGTAAGTTTGAGAGGTGTAGGTGATTGACAAAAACCTCTAATTTCTTTAGGAAACTCAACTCAAAACCATGTATTTTATTCTGGGTAAGCTTGTTACTTGCCCATAGTTAATGGTTATAAATGTAGTTTCCTCGCCTGAGTCAGACGAGCATGCAAACTAATGCGGTCAGAAAGAGGAAACTAATTGTAGGGCTGCTTTGGTTTCTGGGATTAGGAAAGGAGGATCACTCCAGCTAATGGGTGAAAGCTGGCAAGAACAGATTTTGCATGAAGCAAAATTTCTACTTCAAGTCTTGGAGAGAATATTATTCCCCAATACAAATCTAAGCTGGTCAAAGTTGGATTAGGAACACCTTTATGTAACTTGAGGTTGAGGAAAGCAACACCAGAGAAGAAGTGCAGTTGTCCAGAACTGGGCATTTTAAGTGCAGAAGTTTATAGCTGAAATCACACTAATAAGGAAGACATGAATGCTAAAAGAAAGAAAAATGAGACTAGGCAACTAAATAAATCGCGGAAAAGTTGTGATCAAACCAGAAATAAAAATTAGCATCGGTCCTTACAAGTTAGATTTGGGAATTGAATAAGAATTAGGTCAGCTCAGTGATTTGACGTCATTGCACTTAGTAATTACAGAAGAATTAAAGCCAATTCTTGGGTTGTAAATACCCTGAAAAGTTGTATTATGCTCCATGAGTTATAAGCTGGGAAAGGTAAAATAGCTGCTAAATCCCTGTAGACATACCAGAATACCCCAAAACTATAACCTGACACAAAACCCACCTTAATTGGAGGTACATGAAGGAGTATCTGCGTTATATTTGTCAAAGTAATTTGTGGCTGCACAGTCTAGGAGGGTTAATCATTGAGAGATGATGTGGGCTAAACAACTCCAGTTGTCTCCAAGCTCTTGGTCATCTTTGTGGTCCTTTGCTGAACTCTCTCTGGCACATCCTATGAATTTTCAGTCTCATGAAGCCTGTCCTTCTCAAAGATATTGCCAGTTAAACCACTAACTCTATTAATTCGCTTTGTACACTATTTTTGGTGAACTATTGGTTAGGAACATACTCCCCTAATTTTTGCTTCTTTCCATAGTTTCAGAACACCTTTTGTTGGGAAGGGAGAAGAGTTTTATTTTGGTGGGAGATCTCTGAAGACTTTGATCAAATGTCATGGGTTCCTGTACCAGTCTTTACTGCAATTAGCCTTGTATGAGTTTATGTCTGAAAGGCAGAGAATCTCAACTGTTTCAGTTTCCGAGCGCCTGAGCACCGTGAAGGATTACATGTGACTGAGTGACTCCACTTCGTGTCTAATCACTCTCACAGCAGGAAGGTATTGAGTTGTTCTTGTGTCCTGCCTTGCTGCGTGTCTCTCTGTCTTCTGGTCAGAGACAAGCTGGGTATTTAAACAGAGCTGGACGTACGCTTTTACTGACTGATGAATGTCTTGGATTTATTTTATGGAGCATTTTCTAGATTCCCTGTTTGAAAAGCTCAGTCTAAGGAGGCTTTATAGTTCCTAAGCAATAGGAAACCTTTTAAGATTAGGGATTTCTTCAGTCTACTTGTTTTTTCATAGGAAAAGTTTACATTAGTCAAATTCTTGACTTTCAAAACATCGTAGAGAAACTTTCTTTGTGACTGTTGGAAAACTACAATCACCCTAACTGCAAATATTCCCTGTTAATTAGAAATGAACCATAAAAACCTACTGAAAGGCTGTTAGTTATTCTCTTAAAACACAGTAACGAAAACCAAGGTTTCAAAAGTCATCGAAGTTGACATCCAGCCAGGCGGGTCTAATGCAGCACGACTTGTCCTGCTGAGGGCGTGCGGATTTTCTCAAGAGGCCTCCGAAACCAAAGCAAGTCTAGAAAACACAAAAGCCCCCAAACCTCTAACTGTCCGAGTATTAAAGTCATGGTCGGGGGGCTTAAAGCTGAGCTATGTCAGGAAATGGGAAGTGAACTGAAAACGCGGCAGTGTCACGTTTAATACGTTTCTTGTGGTACGTAAACCGAGAATTTATCGTGTCTCATGGCAGTGGTCTTCTCTTGTAGGGACTAATCACCGAAGGTGTTAATTTTTCCCTTACTGGCCAGAATTCCAAGCGTAACCTTTCAACAGCAATCCATTTGACAGTGTTCCTGTTCATGTTTGAACGCACTGGTGCCAGGTATCCAGGTACAGTTTTAGGATAAGGATGCTTGATTGTGTGAGCGTGTGTTATTTTCAGAATATAAAGGTGATAGTTATACCCCCAGCCCCCTTGATGAAGTGTCACAGAATCACAGCATCACGAAGGTTGGAGAAGACCTGTAAGATCATCCAGGCCAACCATCAGCCCAACACTGCCATACCCACTGGACCATGTCCAAGTGTCACAGTAGTCAGTGCAGCTGTGATCATTGACTTCTGTTAATTTGAGAGCATTTCACTTTAGTCCTACTACTGAGTGATAACTTAAAAATGAGCTGTCTTGGAAATATCATGCCTTTCAGTTCTATGTGCCCCCTCTCAGTTGAAGGTTGTGCACATGATACTCTACTGTATTGAGCAGTTGAGCCCATAGCGTTATCCAACCAGATGCACGGAGGGGGAAAAAAAAGTGCGTAATTTAAATGCACCTTACAGTACAGAAAAAATAAAAGACCTTGATTTTAAAAAAGTCATTCTCTCTAGAGTATTTGTTGTGATTCATTCTGAATATTTTATTTTGGGAAGGAAGTTTATTTGAGTGATACATTGGTTTTAATTTCTTCCTGCTCTTTTCTTCCTGCTCTTTTCTTCCTCTTGTAATTACTGCTAAGCCAAATGAGTATTTTTTTAATTCAGGGAAGAGCAGTCCTCCCAAATAACTCGATGTCACTGTAGCCCTAAGATATTGTACGTAGTTTCTATCTATATATTTTTGTGTGTGCTATTTTTCCCTAATTAGATGTTATTTAAAATGAGAAGATGGTTGTGTGGTAGCCTAACAGAATGATGCTTTTGCAGCTGCTAATTGAGGGTTTATGTTTTATAGCCTGGGATGTGACTGGTAGACCTGGGAGGACCAGAAGATGCGCCATAGGGTTGGAGGTGTGAGCCATGTGTTGGAGCCACCTGCGAGTTGTGTGTCAAAGGGGTCATCAGTTTCAGAAACGAGCCCAGACCAGCTCTTCCAACATGTTACGTTGTAAAATAGCTCTTCTTTGCTCTTTTAGGAAGGTGCAATAGTAAGGTACGGTGGTTTCATTTGACAAGTACTTTTTATACATCAGTCTCTGATGCGTTGAGCATCCTTGAAAGCAGTGGACTCTCATTAAGGGACTTAAGAAAGGCTGTTTTGTGGCTCTGTTGATGTATGTTGTAGGTTTGTTGGCTGTGGTTAAGATAATACCAAAACCAGGGGTAGAGACCTGGCAAGTGTTTTTTGAGAAAAGAAATGGAGGGTGCCCAAGTGCTTAGCTCTCTGTGTATACATGGAATTGGTGAACTAGGAAATCAAGGGTTTAATTTTGTTTTTATTCTTTCATGCTCTTCTGAGACTGGCAGGTGCTCATCATCTTGGCTCAGTTACCTTCTAACTTTGCCAATTGTAATCATTTAATCGTGATCAGACAACAGTGCTTTAACGTGACTCTATAATCTCTTGTTTAATAACACATGCTAGTCTTTCTTTTGATCTTATCTGTCTAGAGATTGCTTCAGGCTTGCTAGCAGAAAAAACATCAGGAACCTCTAACAGCTGAAGTGGTGTAGGTTTAGCTGAATTGGCTGAGTGCCCAATAAGGATCCAACAAATGGTTTTCTACATTTTTGTAAAGCCTGTTAATTTTGAAGCAGCAGCAGTAATGTTGCATTTCTTCAGAAGTTACCTAATTTCAACTAGACAAATAATCATTATTGGATGACCAAAGTTATGATATTTAACCAGTATTTTTGGTAGTGCATGAAATTCTCCTCAAACAAGTGGATTTCAAGTAGAGAAGGCCACTGGGTGTTCTAAAGGCTTTAATTTAACAGGGTTTACTATGGAAATAAGGTGGGAACATTGCATAACTTGAACTGTCCAGAGAGAGATGGTTCCATTTTTGGATTTTCAATTGACATATATCTTTCGGGATCACTAAAAATTTGAGCTCAGTGAAGTATGATCACCATTTCCCATAAGTTATTATACTTTTGTACAAAATAAAAGGTCCACAAGATGATCACAAGAGGCTGGAGCACCTCTCCTACGAA
>NW_010265138.1:0-30908 GCF_000690775.1 Eurypyga helias | reverse complement strand
GTCAGGGTGTCTGCTGAATTTACTAGTTTAAACTCTGCTAGTTTAAGTTGGAACTACCTTATCAGGACTGTATTAAATTTCAAAGGTTTGGGCTGCTCCTCGTTTCTCTTACATAGTCCAGCAATATCTAAAACAGTCTTCCTTTCAGATATAACCTTCTTCACAAAAATGTCATTCTTAAAATACAAATTAAGACAGCAAAAGTTTATGTGTTCTTAGAGATATGGCTAATTCATCTACGTCTAATGTGGTGAAACATCACGTGCGTTTTCTACAAGGGTTAAAAACCCAGAATACAAAACCAGGAAAACAGATAGTAAAACAGCAGACAAAATGAGAAAGAGCAAACAGTGCGATCCTAAGCGCCAGCAGAAATGAGAAATAAAAGTGAAAGAAAACAATGAAAAAGAATTAACTGCGTCTATTATCAGGCTCAATTTACAGTCTGACCCTCTTGTTTACACTGTCTGAAGGATTCACGTTTAGTGGCACCATGTCGCTTGCATCCTATCTGACAACGCCTCAAACATCATTCGCTATTAAATTGTTAGCAACATGCAAAAGGAGTCTGGGCAGACTTCTCATTACAAAATTCCTTCTGGTAGCACAATATTATCTCAAATACTCCGAGCAGCCATAAAAGGATCATTATTTGTTCAAAAAAAGACTCTTCCTAAAATTTCTCTAAAGGTATAATAGCTTCCTTCTGTCTGGGGAAAGACGAACAAACACAAAAACCAAAACCACAAACCACACAATGGAGAAGGGGAAGTAGTTGGGATTTTTTCCTGTTTATACATCATATAATATCCTGATTCCAAACAGAGTATTTTCAGTGAAAAAAAATGTTTTTCTGAAGTTCATTAAGATGAACAGGAACAGACGAGTGCCATCATGTGGCACCGAGGTGTGCAAAATTCATATTTCTTTATTTTCTTTAAATGAGTAGCATTTTCAAATACAAACACATGTATAGTAGAAAAATCCTACAATTTAAAAAAAACCCACCTGTAAATGCATCCCAGAAATCCTTTGAATTAAGAATGTCATAATTCTCAGGAGTACCAGCCCACAACTAATTGAGCGTGACCCTCTCTAATAATGTTACATTAAAAATAAAAGAGAAGCATGATTGAAAATTTCTGACGCATCTATTACTGAAAGGAAAAATACTAATAGTTCGAGAAAGTTACATAAGTTAGGAATGAAAAATGAAATCAATAATTGGAAGGAATAAGCCCAACTATCTGGGGGTAATTCATATGAAGAAGTAGTCGCCCAGGCTTCACTGAAGGAGAAGGTAAAAAAAACCACCCAAAACTGAAGCGTATCACAAGTCTGTTCCAACCAAGTGGAAGCGGCATTAGACAAGACTCAATGTTTCTGGTGGGTCAACCAAAGGCGACGCCTCAAAATCACCTTACTAAAAACAAACGCAGGTAACACCATATGGAAAGAAAAAATAAAAATCAACCTGTACAAGGGTCTTGTCAGTTACTGTATCCCGAGAGCCTCTGTCTGACAGAAGTAGTGCTGCCTCCTGTTTAATGACCATCAACAGGGGGAGTTATAGGGTCAAACTGGCTCTTTACAGGATTAAGATGCACCTCACTAGAAAAAAGAAGCTTCTGTGACTGCTATCCTCACCCTAACAACTAGCTAATATGGACTTATCAGCCTCATAAAATCTACCAATATTAAAATTTTTTGGTTTAATGACCAGCTATTTCTTTACAGCTGACACCTACAGTTCCTTTTATCATATTTCCTAAAGAAAAAAGCCACTGGGGAAGACTCTCATGTCAAAACTAAACATCTTGCCCCTCTATGTTCACCTTCAAACTCCTTCAGTCCCACCCAGACATGTGCATAGCAGCGTGAGACCAGGACACCAGGGCAATGGGAAATTCCGCTCATTTTCTCCTGATGGGTTTTGTGTCCTCTGCACCCAGTCAAGCAGCATCGCCAGTGCAGGAGCTACAGACACATCCGCAGTCATGCAAAGGCCTTCCTGTGAGAAATGCCTTAAGCTGAAAAGAAACATGTCATTTTTCCTGCGGCATTAGAGACAGATACGCTCTAAATGCAGACTCTGAGTACTCACTTCAGTGTTAGCAGGAATCCAGGAGTGATGCCTGCAGGTCAAACTGGGAACGAACCTCCAAGTTGCTTTTGTAGGCAACACGTGGCATTTTCAAGGAAGATTACTCCACGTAAACAGAAGAAATAAGGATTTACATTCCTAGTTCTACTTCTGCCTCACATAGAATTACTTTAAACAAGCGTCCCTAACTTCCCTCTGCTTCAATTTAGCAAGCTCAGAAATGCCGAGCACAAAGCGTTTCAGAAACGTAACGCAGTCCCACTCTGTCACTGGCTGCAGAATATTTCATAATAAAGTGCAAATTTTCCCCTGAAGATTTTTATCTACAGAGACAATAATCCAGAAACTGTGCTGAACAGGTGCCCCTTTAGACAGCAGAGAGCCTTAGTCAATTATGTGCATAACTATGAGCAATACAAACTTAGAAGAGACTTTAAATGAGAAAAATACAGTGCTGAATTGAAAAATTAAAAAAAAAAAGGCAGAAAATGACATTTTGAATTTATTTCTTTTAGGATTTTTTCCTCCACTGCACCAGGTTGGGCTTTGTATTCCTACTGTAACCCTTCCTACAGCAGCAAACCATAGCATACTAATCCCTTTCATAAACCCCTGAGCTCAATTCCAGCAGGAAGGTTCTTTCAAAATTCATTACCTCCACAGTTACAAACGTCTGTCTTTTCATCATAAATTTCTCTATAAGCACTGACATGGATAAATGCTCTTTTCTTCACACCATCATTGTCCTTCTGTTTGGATACCATGTTTCCTTTCCTTTATTTACTTTTCTGGTAGGATTTGACAACAGGGTGCCCAGGACAACACCAATGCATCCAGAACTCATCACACCAGAAGTCCCCTCCCATCCTGTATGGACATTCACCACTCAGGTTCGATTTCCTTGCCCAAATTCTTAACATTAATACACAGATATTGCTGCGTAATTCCCTTTCCCTGACTTCTGCCAGAAACTAGCCAAATCATGCACTGTACTATTCCTGACTGTATAGCCTGATGCTTTATCCTTTTTAATGGTTTACAAACCCACACTTTGCTCTCCACTCTATTACCTCCCACTACAGTAGTACCGAAGGCAGTGGTCACGGTGCAGTCAAGTAAATTACATCATGGCATCCCCTTCTGGAAGCACCTACTGATACCAGTTTGGAATGGCATTTCTCTCCTCTCTCCCCAAAAAGAAGACAACTACTCAACCGTAGTCTAATATTAGAGAACTTCTTTCATTAGCAAATTAGCAGCTCAGAAAGATGCAAGTACGGAGAGAGTCTCCCAAGGCAGTAAGGTATTGTAGACAAACGAGCATAAAATAGCTATAGGTATATGAAGCAGAAGTCTGTAACAAAAGCATAATGATTGATCAAATTAATTTTCTAGACAGATAATATTTGGGCAATTAATTTTAATTGCCAGAAACAAGAAAGTTAATTGAAAGCATTAGAGTATTAGTCACCTGTTTGTTTTTATGATCTCTTCTTCCATTATTCAAAAGAAAGTTGATGCACTTCATTCACAGCTTCCAATATATACACATTAACATTATTAGTAGATAGAGATTACCAAAAATCTCCAGTTTTACCTGTTCTGCCATACTGATTTTCAGGCTGCCAAGTAAGCTCTGAATCATACTCACCAACAAGACTGACCTCCTGTGCTGGTGTTGGCTGGCATAGCGTTAATTTTCTTCACAGTAGCTAGCATGAGGCTGTATTTTGGATTTTAGTGGAGAACGTTGATGACACACTCATGTTTTTAGTTGTTGCCCAGCAATATTTACATTAAGGCAAGGACTTTCTCGGTTTCTCATACTGCCCCTGTCCTCCCAGCTTCTTCTCTACTGGGGCAGAAGCAGCTGGAAGACAATACAGCAAGGACAGCTGACCCAAACTGACCAAAGGGATATTTCATGCCGTAAGACACCAGTGTGTAAGCTGGGGGACATTGGACAGGGTGGACAACTGCTCGAGGATAAGCCATCGGTCATCAAGTGGTGAGCAATGGTTGCATTGTGCATCACTTGGTTTTGTATATGCCTTTATCAGTAATGTTGTTATTATTCCTGATCCCTTTGCTATCCTATTAAACTATTTTTATCACAACTCACGAGGTTTTTTCCCCCCCCAATTCCCTTCCCCATCCAACCTGGGAACAGAGAGCAAGCAGCTGCCTGCTGCTTCATTGACAGTTGGGGCTAAAGCAGACCACATCCAAACCTCACTCTCAGCAAGGGGAGTCTCCACAATGCAAAATTAAAAGCTTTGAAAAAGCATGTTTTTTAGAGAATCTAGAACTTATAGTGCATGCACAGTCCACAGTCTCCATGGGGTCCAACAGGCTGCAAGGCGTTTGCAACCTGCCAGGACAACATGTGTCTGCTCAAGAGCAGGGTCTCTTCTGAACCCACATAGCCCACAGGACCCGGTTACAGTATTTGCTCTGGCAGCAGCAGCCACTCTATCTGGATAACCAGGGGCTACTACCTGTGCACATGTTCAATTCCACATATGCATAAGCCTGGTAAAGCACTGGGAAGCATCATGAGCATGCACAGACTGACTGGGGTTCTCTTCTGGGTGGATATGTCTTTTGCTGAATTAATAAAATACTCCACCCCTTTTCTAAGTGCTATTGATTTTTTTTTTTCAGTTGTTTGCAATATTAGACCGTACTGTATGCATGAGCGGTCTATGAAAAGAATAATTAGCCCTATTTCTATGTGTGTGAAACCACATTTCTAGAACTTGAAGTCAGATTGCATTTGATACGCTCTCTCAGGCATTAACTAGCTTTTATTTACAAGGCTCATTTAAAAGCAGGCACCCTTAATTAGATTTTACTAAATGCACTTTTACCCATCTTTAAAGGACATATATGTAACATTATGAAAACCAGATCTGATTTTATCCATGCTATTCAAAACTAAGAGGCTGGTGTAAGATTTTCAGTGGTAGTTTTGCCTTGGTGAAGACTGAAAGAACCAACCACAAACAGCTTCTGCTAATGAAAGATGCTGTTATTTCAAAACAGAAGCCTCATGGAGAAAAGGTAGAACTGCAGACATAGCAGCACTCTGCCCAGTGTTTGAAGACACTTGTAGTGATAAAATTAATGACCTTATTTAGTTGTTTTACTAACCTGAATTTACACTGGCCCTGAAAATGCCAGTGTTTTCCCAGGTGTGCTGCCCTTTTCAAAGGCTCTATCATTATTAGCTTGTTATACTCCAGTGATTTCAAAGCCCTAACTTTTTGTTCCTGTCATATTTACTATTTTATAATCTTTAGAAGAAAAAGGAAAGCAAGTCTATAGAAGCCCATAAAATATTATTTACTCAGGAGGTCGATGGTTTCTTTCAGGCTGCCACTACCCATCTTCCATACAAATAGAAATGACAAAGTATAAGAAACCTTCACACAATTCTTCTGGAAAAGGCGGCATTTCTGTGAACAGTAACCACCTCCAATGTCGCTTTTCTTATTCCCATAAGAACTTTGATTACCTTTTTTCTTTCCCGAAGAAGATGGGAGAGCACGTGTGGCTACACTATGCATCACGACAGGAATATAATACAGCACTGAAGCCCATACGCTTAATTTCAGACTTAACCAACTGTGACATGAAAGAACAAATAAAACCAACAAATGACACTGAGAGGGAAAAAAAAAAAGTTGAAAGATTAAGATCCCAATCTTACATGTAATGTGCTAACACGTAGAGGAAAGTTCACAGGGGATCTTTTCCCATCCATACAAATATCTACTTAGCACTAACAGCAAAAAACCAGCAAGCAAGATACTATCTAGACAGCATTTGCCTGCGAGGTTTAGCCTGGAGCATAGGGGATACAGATAATATCTACGGACGTGCTGCCAACAAAGTGCACAGGCAAGCTATTCCTGCAGCACTCTCCACCCCTACCACGCTCTGCGCTGCGGCTGCTGCCGGTTGAGGATCCCCAGACACCAGCCTGCGGTTCCGATTTCCCGTCCCCACACAAGGATGCATCACAGGCAAGCTGTGGGGCCAGAAAACTGACAGCATTTCCATGGCCACATGCTCCATCACCCAGTCAAGACCAAGACAACTTTGGATAGTGGATTTATGAAGCTGAAACCTGAGTGTACAGATGGTCACCCCTTTATTCATCAATATTCAAACATTCCTCATTTTTATTCATCATAAAGTGGGTACAAACATTCCCTATTTACACATGGTTCCCATGTCCTGCCCACCACTGCAAAACGAAGTAAAAACCTCCCTTGCAACAGGCTGTTGGGTTTTTTTTTTAGTGCAGGTTAATGCTGTCAAGTTAACTGGGACAAAGCAGAGCACCCCGTTTCTCTGAATTTCGGCTTCATTGTGTGTGTAAAGGAGCAACCAAATATGTAGTGAGGTGCAAACACGTGTGGGGGAGCTGGAATGCAATACAACTGGTAAAAACAAAATCTGGTACTGTTACGTATCATACAACATACAGTTATACACCACACAAACTGTGGCAACAATTATGGGTTGCCAAAGTGAGACCACTTCCATATTTTGTTCCTTTGGAGTCCTTAAGCTTTTCCCCAACACGTGCGACACTGAGCTGAATTTAACTACCACACTCAGAACTACCACCACAGCAGAAATGTTACCTTTCTAGTACACTGATGTGTTACTATTTTTCCTCACCAAGTGTATACCTGACCCACCAAAGATGCCAGTCTATCAAAATCCTTTGTTCAACCAACGGCTTCAGTGTTGAGTCTGAGAGAGGAAAGCTCTAGGAAGTCTCTATCTCAACAATAAATATCAATCAGGACACAAACAAAAACTTGGTGCAACAGCCAACGGCGAGATTTAGAGGGTGATCGGTTATCCACCGGATCCCCCAGCAGCTGAACACTGAAGGCTCAGCGTTGGTTTAATATTACACAGTGAAATACCAGCAAAACTTGGAAGTTCTGGCCATCCAAACGAAAAGAAAAAGCAAGCACAAGCTCAAATAAACAAAGGCTCCATTGGACACGAGCAGCCACACCACGGGCAGCCCTTTTTTCCTGCAGCAGAGACAGCCTGGCTGCATTTAAGAACGGAAAGCTGCAAGCCAGGGGGACAAAGAGCTCCTCAGGGTAAGAACATGCCAAGCTGCCACCTGCCAGAGCTTGCTACCTTCATTCGTAACTGCAGAACACCCACACCCGCAGATGGAAGGTTCTATCAAAACACTATTGCTCTATTAGTGATGAATTAAAAGCTAAACACTCTCCAGGTCTGGGGGTTTAGATGAGGAACACGAAGTTACTTTATCAAACTAATTTCTTTATTCAATGAAGGAAGACTTATAAGGTCTGTGCATTTTGAATCGTGCTCTTCCAGTTTTAAGAAGTAAAAAAAGATGATTGCAATGGGCTAAAGTCGGTTTACTTTCCTGGTGTTCTTTGAAATGGATATCTTGCATGATTGAGCAGAGCTTTGTTCAATTTTCAAAGCAATTTACTAGAATTGAGAACAGAGCATTTGGTAGAGCAAGTTGGTCAGTCCTGGATGATTACTTCTTATTCCACAACAATTACATAAAGGGAAAGTGGGTTATGTTCCTGTAAAAATACAACTCTTGCCAAACAGCAGCAGAGAAACACCTGGATACACAGTCACAGAACCCACTAAAGAAAACAGAGTAAGTCCATACTATGCGAAGAAACACCTGATTAAAACTCATTAAGAGAGTTCTGCATTTTTAGTATTCTGAAATTAGTGATATTAAGTAGGATATATATGATAACAGGAAATGTGCTTTTTCCCATTCTGTATCACTAGCTCAAGCTCCGTGCAGGTTAGAAGTAGCTGGTGCAATGCAGAACCAGGACACAAGCAGTGCAAGGATGCTGCCTGGGACTACACCTCTGGAAGATTATTGGATCAAAGGAAGTGAAAAACCATCACTTTTCGCTATACTTGTTCCGTTGTCAGACAAAGGACTTCTCCCCAGCTCTGGAAAGAGGGACTTCTAATTGAACAGCTCTGGGTTGTGTTCCTCATGTCAGTATTTACTGTCTGGAGCTGCACATGGGGGAAGGAAAGCAGCCTCAATTCCCCAAGGCTTCTACAACTGTAAATGAAGCCTATTTGGAAAATTGAGTCCTCATAAGCTTCTGTCTGAGGAAGGAAAGCAAGAGATAAATTCATTTCCGTCTGCGATAAGGTTATCACATAAAATGAAATACAATAAAAATCATTTAGCAGTCAGAGAAAATGTAAAGAGTGACAGAGAGGTTTGAACTCTTAAGATTTTCAGTCAGTCAAATAGTCAGCAGAGTTTCAATCTTTACAGAAAAAAATCTTGCTTTCAAAAATTTACTAAGCCAACTGAACATAATACATACATGATGAGGTCACATTACCAACCCCTAAATCCTGTTCTGCATTGCAGGGGCTGGATACAGCTCCTGAAGCCCCCAGAGCCTCACATTTCCCTAACACACTTGTCTGGAGAACCCTTACCCACTTGGAGCAACGTAGAAAAAGTGAAACTTGGAAAAACAAACAGTGTGATGCTTATAGATTTCTAAGGATCAAGGAGAACTAGAGATGCACCTGTGCATGGGTCTGTCATTGGATCCCAAGGATGGATTCTAACTCTCCCAGGTATTTGCTAACATGAGGTTCCCTCCAGTGGAAGGTTTTCATACCTGGCAGCAAGAGGGACACGTTGAATTTTCACCTGTTCACAAAGCTCTTCTGCATAACAGTCTCTTCAACAGAGCTTGCAGGAATCACCCACTCCCGGGGCTTCACCCCACTGACAACACCTCCCCTGCAAGGGATCGACCTGCTGGCATTGTGGCCCCCTGGGCACTGGCTGTCCTCAGTCCTTCAGTATTCATAGAAATATGTCCTTCAGTATGCATAGAAATACTGAAGGTGTGCAAAACACACATTACTGAGAGGCAAAGGGCCCCATTCTTCAACCTCCCCAGTGCATGGACATAAATGACAAAGCACAAATACAAAGTACAAGACAGACAGAAAAGAAGGAAACTCTGCAGAAAGGCGGATATTGTAACACCTGCGTTCCTCTCACATCTACATCCCTGCGCAAGGACTGCCAGCAAGGCAGCTCGTTAGTGCTGGACCCAGTGAGCAGATTTGGGATGATGGGTATGCCTGTCTACTAAAGAGCAAAACAAGACCAACAGCTTATTTTGCAGACTACAATGAGCAGCCATCGGGTGGGTGATCATTTTCTGTCTGCCAACTAGAAACTGCCTTGGGGAACTAAAAATATTTGGAGTCCATACCACACCTTACCTCTTGAGCCAGTTTTGGGCTACCTGCCCTTCCTCAGCATGTCCAGCCCAGTAATAACTCACCTTTTGCAAGTCAGGAGAAGCTGCAGACCAGTATGTGTAGAAACATCCCAGCTTCACGGTGCTTTTCTCTCTCAGATACATCTATATATAAATTAATTAGGTGCTGCTGAAGTGCTGCTGGTTGAATATTAAAATAAAACATCTGCTTTCACTGCCCATTTGTACTGAGGAGCACGTTGTAGTGTCAGGTTAGTGTAATGTCAGGTTATCGTAGTTTATATGCTAGCCATGTACAAAAACAATTACTTTCAAATGAAGCTGACATCACTTGCCCTCCCGTACTGGAGCTGTTCATCAGATGTCTTACCTCTGCCATGTATCACTCGATTCTCTCAAATTAATCTGCTGGGTCATGAAACATGCTCATTTTGAATTTTTAGAAGATTGTCACTTTTTTTTTTAACCCTCTTCCATACTCTTTAAATGACTTCAGAATCTTCCTCATGGCTAAACAGCAGAATAGATTAACTTGCCACCACAGAATGGAAAACAAAGTTGGAGAAACTGGATTTACTGTTGCCAAAAATACAACCTTGCAAAGCTTTTTGGGGCAGACAAACATCCTTTTTGCATTGTGCTCGCCTACTGCTGACAGCAAAGGGACTCTGGTCTGTGGCCAGACTTGCAGATGCCACCTTGATACACGGTAAAAACATACAAGGGAAATGAATTCTGGCCTTGCTTTGGAGAAGCTGAAAATGACTTTATGTGTATGTGCATACAAACCAGGCAAGCCCCAGGTGAAACAGAAGGCAGAACAAAAGGGAAAAGGCAGAAATCCAGCCATGCAACCAGCCCCTTAAACACCCTCCTTTTCCAGCTTCCCTGAGTGATCATGCCGAGGTCTCCCACCCATTCCCCAAAGGATACACATCGCTCTCCCCCACCTAAGTCACCAACACAAAATTAAATATTGCTTGAACACTGGAAAAGCATGCAGACAGCCCTACTACATATCTACGTGGAATCTTAAAAAAAATTCCACATTTTGTGCCATGACTAAAACTGCTGCAGAGACATTACAGCAGGATGTTTAGGGGAAGAGGCTGTTCAGTTTTTTTTTCTCCTTTTCAGAAGCAGCGCATGAGGTTATTAAAGATTTACTTCTTCGAGCTCCAGTCCCAGGTTACAATTAACATCCTGAGCCGTAGGAGCTTTTCAAAAGCTATAAATTTTACCTAGGGTGCAGCAACTTACTCTTTGCCTTTATCCCACTTGGGCCAGTTATATTAAAAAGAAAGAGGTGAGGTTGGAAAGCAAAGATGTAGGAGGAAAAAAAAAAAATTAAATTATCACAGGGAAGAGGAGTTAGCTCTGCAAATGAGTTTTCTCCAGCAGTTACCAGAAGCAGGAAAGGCAGAGCCAGCACCCTTGGTAGAGCTGCTAGACCAGGGAAGCCCGACAGCCCAACCCCACAGGGAGCTGTGGACCAGAACAGCGTGCAGGATCATAACCATGACGCCGGGGATGGCATGTCAAAGGAGACACCCATGCACCCCCAGCCTGTGCGCTCCCACACTGATCAAAAAACCTGCATCATGGCAGATACTCTCCCACATGACCTAATAACTGCTTTTCCCCCCCTTTTTTTCCAATCCATGTTTTTCCTTCAGTTGGAGAAAGATTTACCAGGATGAGAATCCTTCTGCCTGAGCAGAGAAATGGGGAGGGAAAAACATAAATTAATACCCCACATCAGAGCTGTGCATTTCTACATTCTATTAGACAAGGAGAATATATGAAAGATTTAAATTTTGATTTGAACTTTAAAGAACACCCTGTTCCCTTGGGTTGCAGAGTTCAGCTGAGAGAACGCTTCTCCACGCCAACTACTCTGCACAGGGTTCTTCTGAGTAAGAGCACCAAAAGGCTCTTTTATAAAAGCTTGATGTCTTTTTTTTCCCCCCTCCATAATTTCCCAAGTTACTCACATAAAGCCATGAAGCTTCTTTGCAGAGCTAGTACAATTTTCTTTTTCCCAGCACAACGAGGCCTTTTTTCATGCTTACCAATCATCCATGGCTCTCTTAGCTTTAGAGGGACCATCTCAGCAAAAATACTGCCAAACAGGTTACCCCAGGGATTAGTGACAAAGCTGTGCAGCAGCTCATTGTCATCTTTGCGAGGGACAAACCCCCAAACAGCCCCTCCATCCTCAAACCGGCAAGGGGAGGGGGTCAGCAACATCAGGCAAACCTTATCAGCGTAATTGATGGAGACGTGGCTAACACAGCCCAAAATTACTACACAGCAAGACCCTGCAGTAATTTTACACACACCGAGAGCACCTGAACGGCTTCACACACCGAAATCAACCTACGATACCCTGCGGGAAGGGAGCATGAGGATGCATCCCTGCTCCAAGAAGGGCTCCCACAGCAGTTCTACCTCCCTCCTCACCCTTACCGGTTTGAAAAGTCACATTGCCAAGTGCACTGCAGACCCAGCTGGGCTAATACCCGGCTGCAAGGCCCCTCAGGGTAACTGGCTGCATGGGGAGTCACCAGGTTAAACACATTTTACACGACAAAAACCCCTGGCACAGACAGACGGAAAGCAGGACTAGTTAGGGTCCTAATTTCAGTGGCTCTCAACATTAAACACTGAGGACCCATTAATTTTCTACTCACAACACATTAATGTTCTTTTCTTTGTTCTTTCTTGCTTTTGTGAGTGCAGATTAACGATGAACAGACACTTCATCAGACGATACAGTAGAAAGCGAACCCGAGCAGAGGGGAGGTGATGGAGGAGTACAGCAGCTGCTCCCTCCTCCACAACCTGGCAATCCGCAGTGCCCTGGGGACAGCAGGCAGACCCAAAACCACCAGCGAGAGCTAGGAATTAGGGAAAACACCGAGAAACGGGAATTAGTCTCCCTCCTAGCAGTAATTTCTCTTGGCCTATATCCCCACAGCTTTTTGGTTAAAAGCCTAGAAATGCAAACAGATCTTGTGAGAAAGGGATCCTGCCAGAATCCATCCCTGAACAGGCAGTTTCTGTGATGATAATAATATCACACTACAGATAGCTCACCATGTTTAGACTGACCTATCCCTGGGGCTTTCAAGAAAGCCCTTTAAAATCCCTTGGGAATGCCCTTCTCCAGAACTCAGTTATTATCAAAACAACAAAACTAAAATTCCTGCAGAAACAACCGGTCAGAGCTGCTACCTGAACTTCAGCTCAGAGCTGCACCAGAGCAACTCAGGACCATTACAGGAACAGGCCAACAGACAAAGCTTTCACCTCTAAGACAAGAATTCAGAAAAAGCATTATATTTTGGGAAAACCCTTACCTGCCTCCCCAGACTCATCCACACCTTGACCCAAGGTGAAGTCAGGCAGTTCTGAGCCTGCCCAAGGGGAGCGTCCTGCTGCACAGCCACCCCACCACACCCCTCCGGACACAGCCTCGTCCACTTAACCCACTAACAAGTTAACAAGCCCAACCTGTCCTTGCTCTTGGCACAATCCACCTGTGCAGCCATTTCTGTAATTTCTTGGATGGTCGCTGTTCTTCGTGTAAGAGCCAGTTTTTGCCCCGTATGGTGAAAAATCTGATGCTGTAACTAAAACACAGTCTAAACTGGAGAAACACGTACCTGCTCCTTCAGAATTCTGTGGGAACAAGACCCAGCTTTGCGAATCGGAAAGTTTCCTGCATTTTGCAAGGGCTTGCTGAATGTGTGCTTCATTTGCAAGGCTTGGGGGTGAATAATTGATATTAAGTAGGTGTTTAACCCCCCGCCTACTCCACTCAGTGAGTGCAGGAAGAGAAGGAATGGACCCCAGGCTCTCCCTAGCAACACGTGAGGTGAGTTTCTCCTCCTGACTCCAGCCAGAGCACAAGTGTTCAGCATCTCAAAAATCAAGGGTTTCTGCAATCCCAGACCATGACCCCATGAACCTTCATCCAGCCAGACACCTAACACACCCAGCTGATGGGTTTTTGCTGGATGAAAACTTCAGAATAAGGCATAAGTACACATGATTAATGAAATGCAGAACTCCTTGAAATACTTTTAAAACTCCCATGCATTCATTAAATTGTTTGACAGATAATACATACATTGGGGTTGGGTAGAGCCATCTCACTTCTGCTGCAACTCACGTGTCCAAGCGTATGCTCCAGCAATTAATGATGCTTATAAATGCTATGATATCACTGTGCAGGGACCAGCAGTTGGTATTTATGAAGTCTTAAGTAATTTTGCCTAATAAAGTTAATGAAGTATATGTAGTATACGGGAGTATATAAATCTCACTTTTATCGCCACAATACGTATATAAAATCAGTACCATAAGAATATTCTAAGCTCAATTTTTGCAAGTTTTCTTCCCTCACCCTTCTTACTAAGCTGATCTCTGGAAGTAGCACGGCCACCGACACAGTAAAACGTGTCTGTGGGATATTGCCACGCGTTTGACAGAAACACGCGCTCTGGCTGCGTCCTTGAGCGCAAAGGATCATTTGCTATCAAAATGCGGGAAAACTGTGAGGGGAGAAAACTAATGAAGCAATGACAAACTCATCAGGAACATAATCTAACTGTGAAGTAGCCCCATTAAAAATACTGGCTAACTTTGCACAGGCTTCAAACTGTTATGAGTGTTAACAGCAATTACGTGCCTCATATTTTTAGGTTGAGTTCTGGCTGAGCTGGAGACTTACTGCAACCTTTTTTCTAGGGTTTGTGCTGAGACTGCCTGAAAGCAAAGCAGAGCTTCCCAAAGGACAGACTGGGCAAAAGGCATTAAAGCTCAGAAGAAAAAGAGCAATTTTGGGATTCCCCAAAGCACCAGACTCGGGCAGCCATAGAACCCGCTGCTTTTACTGATGTAGTAAGCTGGACTTCTACCCAGAACCACACCAGACATGTAATACCAGATATTGCTCATTAGCTAGACTGCTAAAATACCAATTAATTACCAGAGACTCCTCCTAGTGCCTGGAACTCTTGTGACCTGTAAGCAGCAGGAGAAAAATGAGGTTTCTGCTCCCCTTGAGCATCTTCCCTACATCGAACTTCTGCCTTCAGGTACGACACCTCAACGGCCAAATATTAACATTCTCCTCCTCTCACCAGCCCTTCTGGAGCCTCCTTGCATCAAAAAGCATCCAAATAACATCCCCTTCATCCAACCAGGGGAACAGAAGCTACTCCATGGCAGCTTGTACTTTCTGAGCTGCGTGAGGAGCGCTTGGTCAGGCTACCACGGCGGGCACGAGGGGCTGGGGCAGGGGATCCTCTTCCCGCAGAGCCCGTCAGCAGAATCGTGTTAATTACTATAGCTGAAAGTTAGTAAAATCTTCCACAGCTGGGAAAGTGGGATACCAGAGACCTGACCTGTTCAGTAATTTATCATACGTGCTTCACCTTCATTTGTTCTTGGCAATGTTTTGCATAAGCACACACAGGTTTCTGAGCTGAAAACACGCCTGAAAGTGTTGGATTTACTCCGTGCAACTAAAATACCAAATCAGCTAAGCCAGCTTCAGAGATTCATATCCTTTCAGAGCTCAAACACCCACTCGTTTATTATTCTATTTGGAAAATCTTACATGGCACTCAGATTTTCTCCCTCGGGGAGAAATCAGCATATGGCAAAAGCAGGAGCAAAGCACTAAACGCATTCAAGTGAAGTTCTGTTCCACTGTTTTAATTGCTCAGAGGTGAAGACAGGATTTGCTGGAGGATATATTCAAACAAATCGGTGCGTTAGTGTGGCCGATAATTTTAAAGGTATGCCCCAAAAATGCAGCTTCCAGAAGTGTATCTCAGCTTCTTTCTGGAGCGTGGTAGGAGCATACCCAATGTGCTGCACCACCCTCTACGTATTGTACCGAGACATTTGTTTACTCAGATGCCCAGGGTTCAGATAAGCCCAATAGCATGAAGTATTTCAGCAACAGATACAATGCTGACTGCACATTACTGACACTTGGATTCGATCTGTTGTTTGAGCCTTGCACGGTGCACTCATGCAGCTGCAGGAATCACCACGGAGTAGAACTCCCATGGATGGTTTCTCCTGACCTTTTTGCTAACTGCCGGATAATCTTTCTAGCGTTAAGTACGTCACAGACCCTCAACGTCAGGCCTGCCCCAACATCACTGGAATCACTTTACTGACAAGAAACCAGACAGCTAATAGAAAAGGTAGTTGCTTCAGGCTTTGTATAAAAATTTACTTCTCAGGGATCTGGAGGTGTGGTTTAAATAAAGCCTTTGAGATGGAATGACATCTCTTAGAGAGAGTGAAGACAGATGGTGACACAAAACGTTTAGGACCTGAGACATAGCTCTGGCATTATCAGCCATGCAGACACAAGGATATTTATGTGGGTTTATTACAAAGGTAGTTATTTCTACATGGCCCTGACTGTAGCCAACTTGATTTATCCCACAACCCCCCCTCCCTTCCACATTGCTGGATTGCACCTGCATCCCAAACAGCCGCAGGAACTAACAAATTCTCGTGCAAGATTGAATTTCGTGCAACAGTCTGAACTTTTGTGAAGTTAACGTCTTTGCAGAAACCTGCCAGAGCTGACAGGTTAGTTAGAAACACTGATACAAACGTCAGTACCCACAGGACTGGGACTCTTCACCAAAACCTAGATACCACAGTCATCGGCGGAGTCACGTCCACGTTTCTGGGGAACAGTCTGGAGAATGAATGAAACACCCGAGGTATCGTTCCAGAACTGCCAGCCAGTAAAAAAGGAAATAGCAGGCGTGCATGCAAGAACAGAACAAGGCATGGTTTCCAACGAGACAAACTGATCCGGTGCTTTAAGACGTGACAGGAAATGAAGAAACTAAAAGTCCCAGTTTTGACTCCATTTGTCATTGCATCTCCTGGTTTCTCTTCTGCGCATAATAATCTGCCTCTTTGCTAGTCTGTGCCTATCATGCATTTTATTCAAACACCTTGGGGGACGTTAGATTCAGCTTCTCACCACTTCTTGGGGATATGTGTGAAGCTGCAGCGTTTCTTCAAAAGCCAGAAGTAAATTACACCATCCCCAACCTACAATGGGAAGGGGTACTGTTTACAGCTCAGAGTTTCAAAAGGCTTTCAAATGTCTAGCAGCTTAGACGTACCCCAAGTTACATACGTCTGTCTGGCAAGCTGAACTGTGCAAAACTTAAAACTTCTGATTGGGCCCCATATAATCTGTGTATCACTGAATCCCTCCGTATCTTCAGGGTAAGCCATTCCTCTGACGGCTGATGTTAGACATTGTTTAAACCAGGAAAAAGTCACAAATCAGGAGTTTTCCACTCAACTGGAAACAGCATCCAGCCTCTCTTCCACAACTACTCTACAATGAGTCATTACATGCAGCTATAATAGGTCAAGACGAATTTAGGGACAGAAAAAATCAGCATTGTTCAGTCAAACAATGTTCTTTTTCCAAGAAAACATTAATTGGAGATTTGCTCAATTTTGGCCAAGTATCTGTCCATAATACTCAATCTTTTACCATAATTAATCTTAATTGTTACACATCACTATTGCATCGCCTTATCTCAGTATGTGGTATAATAGATCGCTGGGACACTCCAGCACAAAGCGGTTTGAGAACTGACGGGCCATGAATTCCTCTGTAGTTATTACGAGCAGCTTGGGGGCCTGACTCTGCTAGATTAATTTATGCAGATGAAAGACTAGTTTGTGTTAATATAGACATACATATTTTTATAAGCAGTGATGTCTTTTGTTACACACAAAATTAACTTGTACAAATTTGTCTCTTATTCATGAATCTCACATCATTTTCCTATTATATTTACCCAACCACTTCTTCGGTCCCCTCAATTAAATGTAACCTTGAATTTCCTACTTTCAAAGGCCTTTCCATTCAGTTCCAAACTACAATCACCCCGTCTCACAGTAGGGTGATCTTCCCTCTAGCTTAACGTTACTGAAGCATACTGTACCCAGGACAGTGTGGTGAAAATTGTCCCACAGTATAACAGATAATTGTATTTTGGCAAGAATGACTCTGAGCAGTACAAATTCAATCCCCTGCAGAACTCACACCAGAAATCTGTGCAAAGGGGTCATAATTTTGTCTTCTAGAATCTAATTCATATCCTCCAACCTATGAAGAAACTGCTTTATCAACCCACGGAGCTGCTTTCCCCAGAAGCTAATCTCTGTGTGCAGAAAAAGGCAGCTTGCACGGTCTCCCAGACCCGCTGAAGTCTGCCGGAGCACACGTAAGCACGGCTGTGGTGCAGGCATGTGCAACACGTGTGCACATCTGAGGAAGGACGGTGCAACTATGGAGTAGTGAGGCTCAGAAAAGCTCTTGCTGCTGCAATGCATTCATTGCAGAAGCTACAATAAAAAAAACCCCATGGCTTAATTATTTCATTCTTAATGCAATTCCTCCCGGTAGATCAGGGCTAGCAGTTTTTCACCAAGTAACTGAAGCAACCTCTGGAACAGCAGGATGCCCAAGTTCTCAGTGACTACACAAGTTTCTGAACAATTATTTTTGAATTATAAGTACTCAAAACACCTTTTCTCTTCCAGTAACTTAGAAATCTGCATCTAAAGCTTAAAACACAGATTAAAGAGCAATAAAGAACCCTTGTGTTTAAGCATGTGATGCAGACCCTTAGCTGAGCGCTACACTGCGTCAGGATTTACAGAAACAGAAGTCACTCTGCCTTCATAAAATGGATGCATCTTCAAAGATCCTAAATTAAATGTAAAACTGTTAAAAACATCTTGCTGGGTTGAATTTCTTAGGTCAGGCTCAATTCAGTAGAAACTGACTGAAAACACCATAAACACATACTAAACCCACGGTAGATGCAGATCCCCGATCTCGTGGCAAGGCAGAACAGCAATGGGCAGCAGTTGTAAGGGCTCCTACGTCACATTCCCAAACTCCACTCGGCTTCAACTCTTTCTCCCACCCCTTTAAGCATAATAAAACATTGCTGTCTGATGAGCAAGCGTTTGGAAAACCATGTACCAGCTGAAACAGTTCCACATGGAAGAGATTCACAGAAGCATTAGCTTTCCAAATAATTTTGAGAGCAGCAATCCTGGCTATTGAAAATGAAACGGCTCTGAACACAAGGTCGACCCTGAACCTGGTGACCCAACGGGAGGAATTTCCTTGCCCCTTTTCCCTAGTCCATATCACAACAATCCAACCCTGACTTGATTTCCCTGGCTCTGTAGATAATTTTTAACTCTTGCACAAACTATTTTAACCCGTTGCTAATTTGATTTTGCCTTTGTATGCTTTTCCATGTCAAATAAGTAGTAGAGGGGACCTTGCCATTGAATTGTTAAGTTGGCTTTCTCACAAATTCATGTTAAAAATAAAACCTTTTCCCCTAATATTTGATGCTGATCTTTTAAGCGGCGTAAACCACTTGGTGTAGTCCCCCTTTCGTGACGCATCACCAACATTACTCCAACATCTAGTCAGGTTTTTTCCCCCTCAGAGGTTTCCCTTCTAAGCACTAACCAGACTAATGCTCTTCATCTTGCAAAATTGGACAAGATCACAGCCTGAAGGGGAAAGGCTGCGGTCATAAATATTTAATGGGCTACATCAATAAAATTTATTTTGCCAAGGAGAATGGAAGGAGAGGAAAAGCAGAGAAATAATTCATTAAAAGAACATCAGCTTTGCAATGCCAGAAAAAAAGCCATGCCAGGAAAAGAGGAATTAAACACAAAGAGGTTTTAAATAGGTCAGACGCTTAAGCCCCCTTACACATGGCCAACTGACAAAGAGCTGAGTTCTTCACAACGAGAGTGCAGTGATATATGAACTTAATAGTAATTTATCCCACTGCAAATAAAGATCCCTGGACACACCAGTAACAGTTTCAACAGTTTGCAATACCTCCTACCATCCAACCTTTAAGACCTATTTAGTAAATTAAAGTGTCACCGCTCAAAATCCAACAAAGCAACAAGCACTTTGAGGTTTCCTTTATCTCCCCAGGTGAAAGTCTCCCCTGTTTTATACTGGGCAGGGCAATAAGTTGCGTCTTCCAGAAGACAAAAATGCAACAGCAAGAATTAATGTATTTAGTATAAAGCTTAAACATTCTTGCACTGCAGTGGCCCCCGAAACTCAGTATGGAGCTTAATTTCTGCAACCTACATCATCGAATGTGCAAAAAGAAGTATTTAATCTCTCCTTCCTGTCACCATCTGAAAACATTTACAGTGATACCAGAGTACACAGCACCTCAGTCCATCTTACAACACTTCTTCCATTTCTGCACTCTACATCATCGAATGTGCAAAAAGAAGTATTTAATCTCTCCTTCCTGTCACCATCTGAAAACATTTAGTGATACAAGAATACACAGCACCTCAGTCCATCTTACACCACTTCTTCCATTTACTCTCCTGCTCCATCCCACCTGGACCTCTTACAACCCGAAATCAGCAGGATAAGCAGGAACATAGAAACCGTTGTGTTTACGGTAACATGTCCAGGAACCCACTAATTCTCAAATTCTAATTCTAGATCAGTTAATGACTTGGGTTTTGGCTTTGAATCACTCAATTTGGGATTTTTTGGAGTAAAGTGGAGAAGTCCATCCCACCTGGACCTCTTACAACTCCAAATCAGCAGGATGGGCAGGAATATAGAAACAGTTGCATCTACAGTAACATGTCCAGGAACCCATTAATTCTCAAGTTCTAATTCTAGATCACTTAATGACTTGGATTTTGGCTTTGAATCACTCAATTTGAGATTTTTGGAGTAAAGTGGAGAAACACATACTGTGCAAAGACAGGCACAGGCTGATTAAACAGTATTAAAACAGTTCACAGCTACTACAGCGAAAGTTGGTGAAAGACCTCCCTAAGGGTGAAACACAGAGATGATTTAATGAAGGTGAATGGAGCTGGTAACCACAACCAAGACCTCACCCCTCGGCAGCGATCTCATGGGACACAGTCCTCAGGAACACGAAGCGCTCATCTCCGAACAAGTGATTAAGTGCTGCCCTCTAGCGAATCAGAGGCCATAAACCCCGGATTTCTGAAATTAAAACCTCAATCCCAGGCAGACTTTAGCTGGGGCTGTCTGTAACAGAAGAATCCTACAGCAAGCAACTTAATGAAGTGTTCTGATTTTACTCTTCCATACTAGGGTCTTCCGTGTAGGTTTAGCACTGCCACCAGATTAAACACTGCCGTCAACACTCCCAGAGCATATTCTGCTTTTGGATTCCTGCTTGTGAAATCAAGTTCTCATCTTACAAGGAATCACTGGCAAAGCCATTTTAAAACCCCATTACACCAGAAAACACAGCATTCTATTTTTTTTCAAACATTATGACAAAAATTTAGCTGTAGCCTCCTATATTTACAATTTACACTACTGTCCAGAGAGTTCCCTCCCGTGAAGTGGACAGATGTATTAGTTACAGTTTATTTCCCAAGCAGACTTTTGATTGTAGCAAACTCCTCACCAACTTCTCGTTCATGCAGTTGGAAAGAGAGAGGTGGCCACTTCAGGAACAAAGCGATGGGAAGCGTGGTATTTTGCGTCAGATGAAGAAAAGGCGACAACTGCAGCAAAGCAGACCTTGATAGGTGAGCCCAAAGGCATCAGAATTGCACAACTGATTTAAAATTCGAGTATGTGATACTTAGGATGCTTTGCTTTCACAGAACGGTAAGAATGGGCTCTTCCTTACAAATTAAAACCATCTTACATGCCATTGTTTCTGTGACACATAAGAGGCAGTAAGCACAACCAGGGGTGGTGTTTCTTGCGTTTCCCTTTAGGCTATCTTTAAGCTATAGCTGGTCCACCAAGTCGGGCTGAACTACCCCCGCCTGAATCAACAGTTACAGGTTAATTAGCTCCTCCAGTCAGCGAAATGTTGTTTCCAACCCAACCTCAAATGAACCTGACTGATGGGAAAGCTCAAGCTAAACGCGTGGAGCAAAAGTTGCAGCTCGCAAAAACCCAATTTTACTGTTTCAGCATTGTAATACTTCACATGCTTATAATAACTAAAGCCATTTCAGCATTGCTTGAACACGTCAGCCTTAAAACTCTACTCAGTCATTTGTCTACACAAAACATTGGAAGAAGCTGAAACAACTTTTCTGGAAACTTAGCAGGTACGTTTATTAAGGAACAACATTCCAAACCAGAGATGTTGTGTTGGTATTTTTCAACTTCCGTAAGAAATAAACTTGTTTGGTTTTGACAGCATACTTGTATCTGCAGGTTACAACACCTGGGGAAAGATCAAGACAGAATTTTGTTAGTGTCTTCCAAACATTAGCCATCACAAACTTTTATGCAAGCTTAACAGAAGACATACTTGTTTCCGGTCTGAAGGACTTTCACTTCCAATCATTAACACATTCTGGATCATAGAATCATGGAATGGTTTGGGTTGGAAGGGACCTTAAAGAGCATCTAGTTCTAACCCCCCTGCCATGGGCCGGGACACCTTCCACCAGACCCTCCAAGCCTCATCCAGCCTGGCCTTGGACACTTCCAGGGATGGGGCATCCACAGCTTCTCTGGGCAACCTGTCCCAGTGCCTCCCCACCCTCTCCAGGAAGAACTTCTTCCTGATATCCAATCTAAACCTCCCCACTTTCAATTTAAACCCATTACCCCTTGTCCTGTCGCTACAGGCCCTTGGAAAAAGCCTTCCTTTCTCCAGGCTGAACAAGCCAAACTCTCTCAGCCTGTCCCCATAGCAGAGGGGCTCCAGCCCTCTGAGCTTCTTCCTGTCCTCCTCTGGACTCACTCCAACTGGTCTATGTCCTTCTGTTGTTGAGGGCTCCACAGCTGGATGCAGCACTCCAGGTGAGGTCTCACAAGAGCAGAGTAGAGGGGCAGAATCCCCTCCCTCACCCTGCTGCCCACGCTGCTCTGGATACAGCCCAGGATACAGTTGGCTTTCTGGGCTGCCAGCACAAAACTGAACAAACAGAACTACTGTATTACTGTCAAGGTCTTCCCAGTTTCCCAAGAAGAGGTGAAAGTGCACAATAAAATCCTACTTGTGCACAAGCTACGCTTCAAACTTCAGTAATTTATTAATCTAAATTTGAAGTTACGCAGACTCGTGTGGGCTCACTTCTACAACTTCAGAACAGGATCAAGCCAAGCGTCTGCTAGCCTGCAGGTGTTGTTAACAACACTGCCTCCGAGTTCCACTTAAATACATTCAGATTTTTAAAACTGTCACCAGGACTAAGCAGAAGTTTAGTTGAACTTCCAATTCCCTATAAGAGTATTATTAGAAAAGCTGAGATTGACAAGACAAGTCTGACTCCAGCCCATCACGTGGCGCCTACTACACAACAGACCCAGGCAGAACAATTTCAGATTACACTGTATTAAAAACTTCTTGTTGCCATTTATGAAGAGATGGAAGCAGCAAAATGAACATCAGGTTCATCAAGACAAGGCTGTCAGCAGTTTCAGTGCTACTTTTACCTGCTACTGGTCCATTTTCTCCTGGATCTTCTTTTAAAAATCTGAATAATGTTTCAGTCTGAAGGAAAAAAAGGTTGACAGATTTAAAACTTCTCAGTAACGTCCTGAGTGAACACAAAGAAGCAGTAACTACCCAGTAGTGTCACTTTGAGTATTCTTAGCTGATCTTCAACATAGTTGTAGCTAAAGATGCCAATCATCCACATGCTAGATGTGCTTGAAGTGTCATTATAACAGGCAATCCAAGTTCAAATAAAGGCCAAATCACAAAACTTATTCACATTTTATAGACTTGCTTGGGACTCTTGGTAAATTCTCCCTGCCAGCCTTCACAAATCATTAATATCTCACATTAAAAAAAACAGAGTTTTTCAAGTATCACATAAAGTTACTTAGTTTAAAAAAGATTCCTGGCTGAGTTATTACCGCTCCTCACCCCTGACCACACCAGCAGGAAAAGCCCCACACCACCTCCATTCCAGACATCAACCACCAAATTGGAGTTCCACATCAAAATAACACTTTAGAATCTAACTGTAAGCTGGCAAGAAAATAGGTTTACTCCTGCCCTCGCAATACACCACGACGTCTTGCCACGTGCACTACCCAGCACACGCAGCGGCCTTCCAACCTCACCGGGCGTTAACCACAGGATCGCAGAACGGCTGAGGTCGGAAGGGATCGCCGGAGACTCCCCTGCTCAAAGCAGGGTCACCCAGAGGCAGCTGCCCTCAACCATGTGCAGACAGCCTCCAAATAGCCAAGGATGGTGTCCCCACAACCTGAGCAGTTGTGCCAGCGTTCAGTCACCCTCCCTCAGGGACGCCACTCACACTGTCTTTAAACCAGACCAAACCCACGCCCGATACAGGTGTAACACAAACACGGATCTGCTTTCCGCCCTCTGACCTGTTTTTTAATGAGGAGAACATCCAGTATCTGCCTTTTGTATCCCAGTTATTTCAGAAAAGGATGACAGTTTTGACAGGGATGTCTGCAGCAATGTGTGTTTTATAAGCAGACAATAATCAGGGCTCATCCTCCAGATAGGAAAGCCATCCATTAAGTCATGAGGTGAAATCCAAATCACAAAGTCAAACCATTTACCTGCCTCATGTTACCTGGGACTCCTGAACCTAACTTGGTACGTACCTGAATAACAAAGCTTTGCCTTTGTTATTTCCTACAGAGAAAAAGCCACTTCTGGGAGAGAAGTCCATGGATTGAGCAAGATAAATCTGTTTTCTTCTGAAAACTGGGAAGTTCGAGAACACAGTATATGAAGGAATATGCACCTGTTGAGAAATAGGTCAGTAGTTACAACAACTAGGAAAAAGCCCCTAAAATTCAAATTAAAGTACAAATTGAAAGTTGAAGGTCAACGTTAAGTTCAAAAGTTCAGTTATATTCCCTTATCCCACACCACTCTAGTTCTACTAGAGAAAGGGTGCAGGGAACACAAGACAAAGCTAACTACTGCAACCGATTCATTTTTTATTGATTACATCTAAGCAGTAAAAATAGACTTCCAAACCCTGAGATTAATTCAACAGTTCCACTGCTGGCCAGAATTCTGACAAGGCAGGCAAAAATCTGAATGAGCCAGGGAGAACACCACATAGTAAGACTGGTACATTTAACAGCTGCTGAAAATCCACATTTGTCGCTAAGTTACATACACAGCACTGGAATTAGGGCATTTTAAAAAGGGAAAAACAAAAGGTAAGCTGGACCATAAGACATTATTTTCAGAACAACTTCCCTGAATAAATAATTACTCCCTTATAAATGCAGTTTCTTGCACATGTTCTGCTCTGCTCGGTCTAGCAAATTTTGCAGCACACATCCCTTATCAATATCAGTTTTATTATCTCACCAGAAACTTTTTTTTAAATCAAGATACAAAGAAACTTGTACTAAAGCAGCTGAACATACATACCAATTTGACAGCCTCATCAGTTTCACGGGAAGCCACTGCCAGTATTTCCGTGGTGGGATTGAAGGTCACACACGTAGCAGACGTAACTAGGTTCATTATGGCTTTAACTGGTTTAGGACGGGTGTCTTTGAGACACGTATCAGTAGTATATAAATTTACAACTCCAGAAGCTGAACTAAAAAAAAAAAAAGGAATTAAAGACCATACCACGGAGTAACATTTACAGTACGTATTACCTTGCTATCAACAGCCACCATTCAACTAAAAAAGGTATTTCCCAATTATTTTCTGGAGTTTGAAATTGTGTTTCACCTGGAGCTTGATTTTGCTTTGGAATTTTTAACTGTATTTAGGAGAGGTTTGGGGTTTTTTATTTATATGCAAGAGACACTTAACTGTGGAGAGCCTTGGTAAGCCCACCTCTCACACAGAATGAATCCAAAGCAATGAGGGCTTGATATCAAAAGATGTGACAGTTTCAAGCTTTAATGATATTTTTTTTTCCCATATCCTGTAGAGTTCAGGTAACAGTCCACCTAAAAATCCTCTCCAACAGAGGGCTAACAAAATGCATGCTGTACTTAAATACTTGCTGGTCTCATGTAAAACAATCGATACATTAGCTGAAGTTGCATTTCATAAGTACACTTTCAAGCTTGTGGCTGTGAGTTGAGCAAATGCTAACATGGCATATTGCAGAGGCCAAACTACCAGTAGAGGAAAGACAACTAGAAAAGGGGGAAGACTCTGAATCAATATTCATACTACAGAATTTGTGACTTCAGTCAGTATGGTTTCAAAATTAACTGCTAAACCCATATACGGCAACAGTAATACATTAGGAATGATACTGGTAGTAAGTGTTACCAGCCACTAGTAAGTTTACTGAAGAGCTTCAAAACGAGATAGGAAGAAGTTGTCAACCCTAAGACACTTACCCACATGCCACATACTGGTTATTTTTTGAAACAGCGATGCACTTCCCTTCCAAAGACCCTTCATCTTCAAATTTGTGGAGACTTTTTCTGCTTCTCACATCCCAGATGAAAACTTCACCTTCCTCTGGTAGCAGGATGAAATAGAAGATTATAGAAACCATGTATACAGAACACATTGCCTAATTTCATTACATGACAACTATTAGCTCATTTACAACTAACAAATATAGGGCATTAAAAAAAAAAACAACAACTAAAGGCATAATAAAAGAATTAACTCCATTCTTTCATAGTTGATCACTTGGTTGTATTTTTAGGCCAGATACTGGCATGAAGTCTTTTGGTTATCTTCATAACATAATACATTACTTATAAAAACTTATTCAAGTGGGATGTGATTAGTAATGTCAGAGAAATTACTTACTTGAATAGCTGTATATTTTCCTGCTGTCTGGAGTGAAAGCAGATGCAGCACATCTTCCATTTACCTTCATAGTGCTAATCAGTTCCTTTGTCTATAGGATGAAGAACAACAATGATGACTATGATTCTGCCAAAAATCTGTAGGCAAGTTGTTTCCATCTTGTTCCCACAAGAACCTCCAGTTAGCTACACTGACATAGGAAGAACAGCATCAGCATCTTCAGTGCCTGCACACCAGAGCACAAGCTGATGCCCACGAGCCCATGATCAATCCATTTTTGCACAACCACAGCTGGTTCACGGAACACTCATTCGCTCCCTTGCTGAAGGGTTTGTGTCACACAACAGAACTTAGCTTTCTTTTTAAAAGTATTTCCCCTAGTAAAAGTTTCCAACAAATCCAGCTGCCATCATATGGCATTTTAAAATTTAACTCAGAAAGTTCTATATGCATTACAAATCACAGTAGATGGTATGAATCACGAACACGGTACATCAGCACGCACTAGTGCTATTCCCAAAAAAGCAGTCCTATATTTTTTCCACCCTCAGATGCCTATTTCCAGGCTGAGGCCACTCCTTTTGCCAGCACAGTGTTGCCATCAGCCTTGACACACAAGAGATTAAAACCCCGTGAAACTCTGCCCTTAGCTCCACCAGCCCCAAAGAGAACTGTCTAATCAGACATTCTCCGGCACCCCAAAATAACTTTCTAAAGCTACAGTTAAGTTGATTCAGCAGCTCATTTTCAAAGGCTGTCACAGTACCTTTGTTTCAACTGAAAACTAGATTGCTTTACACATTAAACATAAGTAAGGGGATTTAAGAGGAAAAAGGTACCAAGAAAGTGAAGCTACATGAACCATGAAGAGAAACTACCTTCATTGACAACAAGTGAAGGTAACCTGAAGTTCCAGTTACAAGCATAAACGATCCATCTGGAGAGACCTCAAAGCTTCGGAGAAATCTTTCCTCCACACCTTTAAAAAGAGATTCAGAACACCAAATTGGCATCATTTATTCTTTTTTCTCACCATTCAAAGGTATGAAGAATATCAGTAAGAGCTGACTCCACTTTCAGCTTTTCATTTCTGCAATACACTGTCACAGAAAAGCTGCAAACTCAATGCTGTTTGTGTGTCAAGTTTGAATAGCCCAGAAAAATGATAGCTAAAGGTACTCAAGTAAAGATCCCTAAAGACAAGTTAAAAACATGACCTCCAACAGTTCACCACACCTCCCTCTATTCATATGCCCTCACTATTTGGAACAGCTTCAACCATGACCAGACACAGGACTATAGAACTTACCTCTTACTTTCTGTATAGGAATAATACTTCCACTCATCATGTCATACACAAAGAACATTTTATGGTGAGTCCCAGTGGCTATAACTTGTTCTCCATCAACACTGAAACAAGCCTTATAAATTGGAAAACTCTCTAAATAGATGCTCTGTATTCTTGGATTCCTTACACCATCAACCTTCCAAACAAAATAAAAGTAAATATTTAATATTAAGGAACACACCAAATGCTTTAACACAGAAAAATCATTTCAACTAGCCAGTACAAGAGACTTAAACAGTAAGAGGTACACCCGTTTGAAGCATTAGTCTCTTCCTCTCAACCTACATGTAACATAGGGCGAGAAAAGAAGAGCCAGGTATCAGGCACTCCACTCCTAGGCCTTCCCCGATATAATTCGCACCTCGTACCCTTGTCTGTCTTGCCCATGCTTTGGGCAAATAATCCTTCTACTGTGCTTTGGAAATGGAAACATCTGCTTTGTACTGCCCTTTCCTGCAGCCCTGTGGAAGTGTCCAATTTGACTGTGTCTCTGACCATTTCACTGACACTGGGCCATGTTGACAGTTCCTATAGAGTTGTGATCTTTAGTTTGCAGAGGAGAAAGGCAGAAGTGTCCCAGGATGAGTAGCTTCCTGCTGCAGTAGTCTCTCCACCCCCAGAATTATTTCACAGCAACATTACAGTTTTAAGTGGAAATGGACTGCTCCCCACACTACAAGTTTTACAAACAACTTAAGAAAAAAAAAAAGCCCCTCATTAATGTGTCACTGTATAAAACCAAACATAATTTTAAAAGCAATTCTTCAACTAAAAACTTTGATACAAAGTTTGCCTGTACTCTAAGTGGTTCATATGAAGTCATAGATGGAAATCCCCTCCAACAAGAAGCCTTCAGCCAAGCAAATTCCATTGTAACCACAGACATTACCAACCCTGTGAGCAGACCCTCACAGGAAGAGAGAGACAAAGTCTATCATTCCAGGCTCTCTCAGGTATACTTATAAAAAGGTTTACATATAAATGGCCATTTACACAGTACAGACTGAAATTCTTCACCTGAAAGAGTGACACAGATCGGTCGTGTCCAGCAGTCATGACTACTTGAGCAGATGGATGAAACTGCACAGTTGCCAGTTTTCCATTAGCAAAGCGTTCCTGATTAGCAGGCAAGCAGGTGCTCAACTAGAACAAAGATCAAGTAGTTGAAAAATAATACAACTTACACATTTTCCCTTATGCTGATGGACAGCCAATTTAATTTTTCTTCATTCTACAAAAGCAAGATCTCAAACTGTATGGTGAGCTTTCAGACAGCATGACATAAGCAGAACATAGTCACAGATAGAAGATAAGCCAGCTAGCCTTTCTTCTGACTTCAAAGTTAACAGTCTATGTATCACCAGTAACATTCCAATTCATCTGAAGTAGCCGTAAAAAGACAGTGTAAGAAACACTCCTTTACGGCTCTCCCTTGTCAAAGACCATTTCAGTAGCCTCAAAGTTGTGGGAGCACTCCATCTTTCCTAAGCAAAAATGAAAACTCTACTACAAGATGCTACTTTAGAGTACATGAAGTAATACTTATGTTATACAACACACTTCAATGTATAGTTTCATGTTTTTGTGATGTAAACTATCCAATTCGTCCAATTGTTTACTCTTTAACCACTCCAGTTACAGAAACAAACAAAACAAATTCATACAACCACTAACTTTACTGCCCAACTAGCAACAAAGACATCAAAGCACGCATATGGGTCAAATTGGGGTGAAAAGACAGACTTCCCTTTACCTTCAAAATACCTCTTGGCAGGGACTCCGATCTTGATATGAAATTGCCAGTCCTGCAGAGCAAATCATCATCTTCATCACTGTCACCTGATGAAGACAAAACACTTCAAAAAAAGCTAATTCCACAAACACTCCCACATCAAAACCTACAAAATTCCTTACAGAAACAAATTAAATCAAAGCACGCTAAAGAAAGGAAGGAATAAAGCCAACTTATCCAGCCTATTATCACACTGATGAAACAAAAAAAAATCAAAAATAATTATTTTTTAAGAAGCTGAATAGGAAAACACAGCAACACTTATTAGAATAATAAATATTTACTATCACTTGCAGCCTTTTTGGATTTCTTCCTGTTTTCTAAATCAGCCCAGGCAGGAACTCCTCCCATAGCTCGCTGAAACCTAGCAAAAGAGTAAGGGGGGAAGAGGAAAAAACCCAACTTTGAGAAAGTAATTTCCTACTACGTATTCAGTACTTACAAGATGTACAGTCACAGTTTTGCAAGATTATTTGCACTTAGAACACTCTGCAAGTTCTCTCAAATTTCACTCAGCTTTGTATTTTGCTGACTGCCTGAAAGCTAAAGCAAAATTGATTCCAAACATTAAAGCACTGTTCTTTGAAGCAATACATTCCAATACTAAGGCAACATAAGCACATCTAAAGTTCTGTTCTGCTATCTGACTATTTTCCTGCATCAACTCACTCCTAAATACCATTTAGCATTTTCCATCATCCTACTTCCAAAACAATGCACCACTAACAAATTTCTGGTATAACTCCCTAGAAGACAAATCAGTTTGCGCACCTCTACTAGAAGAAGTATTACGCAAATTAGTCTAGACATTGCTAATACACATTTTATGTTATTCTTAGTGTTATTTTACATTTTAAAACACTGCAAATTAGTAAGAAGCACTCGCTTTAAACAGGCCACGTGACTAGGGTGCATAAAAGTGACTGAGCATCACATAAATGTATCATCTTCATAAAGTTAGCTACAAAAACATTAATAAAACTCACTGTTCTTCAAGTCGTCTTTTTAAGTTTTTCTTAGTAAGTGTCTTCTCAGCATCACTTTTCATGAAGTCTTTCCTATACTTATGGGTCATATCAACGCTAGAAGGAAAAAAACACACAGAACATGGAAATCATACAAACTGCAGTCACTTATAGTGACTCTTAAGTGTGACACACAATTCTTCCCCGCAAACTTGAACTTACTTCTCCTCAGCTTCATCATCTTCATCCACCCAGGCTGGCTTTTTAACCAACAGTTTACCTTTTGCTTCATTTTCTCCTTCTGAATCACTAAAATCTTTCTGGCGACTTCTCTTTTCTGTAGCATTAAGCTGAAAACAACCAAACAGGCCATTTTAGCCCAGCCACGATCGGCACAGAGACGCGGCGGCAGGGAACAAGCAGGAGCAAGGAGCCGAACCAAGGGACCCCAGAAAGCACCACCTGCCCACCTTCCCCTCCGGCGGGGCACGGGCCTAGGGAAAGGCCGCGGGACAAAAGGCGCCCGCCGGGCCACGAGTCCTACC
>NW_010265137.1:16625-50809 GCF_000690775.1 Eurypyga helias | reverse complement strand
GCCACGATGGCATCGTGGTTGCTGCCATCCAAAGTCCGCTCACGTGAGAGCCAACGGGAGGGGAGGTGTTAAAATAAATACGGAGATGGTTTATCTCAGGTCTACAGGGACCCTGATCAGCGCAGGGAGATGGAGCAAAGAGTATTTACTGCTCCCATTGACACGCACTAACACACCCGAAGCCATGGTCTCGCCCACGAGGACATGGGCTGGGGTTTGCTCCCCGGAGATGACATCCAGCCCCGCGGGAAGCTGTCATCCAGCTTCCTCGGGAAGACACAGCCTGCCTTGGATGCTCTCCCCACTGCACGCTGGAGCCGAACGGAGACAGGGGTAGGGCTGGGATACCGCAGTGGCCAACGCAGAGACGTGCAAACCCCTGGGACAGCCAGGGTGGGTAACAATTGCCCCAAGGAGCACAGGATTCAGCCAGAAATTAGCACACAGGAGTATTTGGCAAATGCTTTGAGACACCATCCCTCAGATTTCTCCTGGCTGTGGAGTGTTGTCACCGACAGTGCGTGTTGTTGGGAACAAAGGAAATGTTTGAAGCTTTGACAGAAGCGCTTGTAGAGGAGAAAATAGGTGTTGTGCAGGTGAGATGGTAAAGTTCACCCCTCTAATTGCTCTGTAATTGTTCTGCCTTGCAGTGGAGCTCTCTCCCGAGCCTGTTTTTGCTTGCACATGCTTGCAAAGAGCTATTTTGTTGGAAGAATTTAATTTTTGCCATTATGTTGTCCAGCACAGCCCAGCTCTGGGTACTTACCACCAATTATCCGTCTGCTATAAAGCTAATGTTGACACAGAGGTCCTCAATGCATTGACTCTGGGAATCTGCCAGGAAGGCTGGTTTCAAGCAGAATAATTAGTGGGCATGGATATACGTGTAAGATGCCCTTGAACTGATGGACCGCCTTTATTCACTGGGATGTGATCAATTCTGAGGTTTTTCTTTTAGACAAGCCCTTGAATTTAATTCCATTCTGTACAGTAAGGATTTCTTGTCTGAAATTCACTTTGCATCAAGAGAGCCCTGTCTGAGCTCCCCCATTAGCTATTCTTTCCCCTCATCCGAGAGTCTTAAAGCACTTTACATGGATTAACTAATTAGCTCTCTTCATAACCCAGGCTTTAAGTTAATTTCCCCATGTGCATTGTAAGGACAACGTCGATGAACAAACCACGCTTCCCCCAGCATTTTCACCTATCGCTGCTGCAGGTAACACTGAAATTAGACAGAAAGGAGCCCAAAATCTCATGGGAGGGTGACATAAAAGCCAAGCAGACACAAATGCCGCCGGCGCACCCGTGCTCGCTGACGAGCCTTTCCCACCCCCTGCATTTCCCCTGCTCGGGATGCAGCAGCCATACACACTGGCTGGAGAGCCAGCGCAGTGAGTGGGGATGGGGAGAAGAGAAGCTCCTTCAGCAAATCGGGGGCAAATGTGTTGTGCAAAGCATCTGGCAACAGAGCAGTAGGAAAAACCCAAGACCAGCATGAGAAATAAGGGGAGGGGAGGGCAGGGAGGAAGATCCAGCAAAAGGGCTGCCCTGCTGTGAAGGAATTGATTTGGAAATGAAGGTGGTGCAGGCTGAGGGGGTCGCCAGGGTGAGGGTTATTTAAATTGCAGCTGGAGCTGGGGCAAGCTGCACCCAGAGCCTCATCCTGGGAGGAGTCTTAGGGGCCTTAAATCCTGTCTGTGCCCCCTCGGTCTCACTGCAGCCTTGGGGTTTGCCCTGGGCACCAGCTAAGTGACTTGTGCCCACCTTGCTGGTGGCAGCCGAGGTGTTTTGCTTGCCCACGGGACTGGAAGCAGCTCCCCACAGCACCGCAGTGCCTGCCACCACGCAGCCCATCACCGCACCGCCTGCCATCACACAGCCCATCACTGCTCCGCCTGTAACCGCACAGCCCATCACCGTACCACCTGCCATCCCACAGCCCATCACCGCGCCGCCTGCCCTCACACAGCCCATCACTGCTCCGCCTGTAACCGCACAGCCCATCACCGTACCACCTGCCATCCCACAGCCCATCACCGCGCCGCCTGCCCTCACACAGCCCATCACTGCTCCGCCTGCCATCCCACAGGCGTTTGCCTGTGAGCCGTCACTCCGTGTGGGAATGCATCCTGCACAAGGTGCTCGGTTCCGTTGCCTCCCATCGAGACGGCTGATGGAGGGTGACGCGTCTCAGGGGCCCAGGCAGCGAGAGGCTCCTCCTTTCGCCGAACAGGAGAGCTGGAGGCAGAGGAAATGGAGGCGAAAATGTCCCCTTGGAGCAGGATAGAGGGTCCGGACTGGAACAAAACCTGCCCATCCTTCAGTGACATGGGCATGGCTGTGCACACAGGGCAGTGTAACACACATGGTGCTTGGGTTTAGACTCACCAAAGGGACCTTGGAAGCTCAGCAGATCCATCTTTTTCCCAAGAAGATGAGCGACGCTGTTCCTCCCTGCTCCTGCCCACCCTGGTCCTTTTTCTCAGCACTCCAGCAGCAGCAGCTTGCTCCCAAGAGGAATTCTCTAAGCACACCTCTGATGGAGACTGTTCCAACCCAGCCAATGCTGAAGGCACTTCCCATCAGCTTCACTGATCCTCGCGTTGGTGGGGAAGCAAGATCATGACTTGTGCGTGTCCAGGAACACGCTCAGCTGCAGGCTGAAGCTGCCGCAGCTTTTGGCAGTCACCGCATCAGGTGACATCAGTGGTGTGGGGGTTTCAAGAAGAGGTTTGAAGTTGGAAATTGAAAATAGAGAAGAATCAAAGACGCTGCATTGCAGAGTAAAGCCATGCCGGGGGTGGTGGTGGGTGTCACGGGGGAAGCCAGGAGCTGCCATCCACCTCCTGAGGTTCTTCCTCACCTGGGAAGTCCTCTCAAGTCGGCATCTCCATCCGCGTGACTACACGGCTCCCGCGTGAGCCCGGCGGCAGCGCGCAGGATGCCCACAGCCAGAGGCTCCCCAGGTGCCTGCAGGGATTTTCCTCTGGAGTGCGGCGATCTGGCGCAGAGATGCTGGGCAAGGACAGTTCTGCTGCAGGGCTGCTTCCAGCCGCAGAGAGCACCAGTCCTGGCTGCTTCCCCCGTCCCTGCAGCTCCATGAACCTGGGAATTACTGTAATACAAAGGCTACACACTAATAGCTGCCCACACGCAGAGATGAATATACCCATTTAATATCTGACTGTGCAGCTTCCGTGATTTCTTTGGAAAATGTGCCTTAAATGTAGGTAGGAATACAGGCAAGGCAGCACGCTGCGCTGGGTAACGTCCTGCTGCAGGCAGAAACGGGGGTGACCCCGTCCACGCGTGTGCGCAGCGAGCGTGGACACCCCGGACTGTGTTTTTCGGAGGGGGAGCTGCCAGGGGCTGCCACGCTCCAGCAGCCTCCTCACAGGGCTGCACTTTTCTGTCCAAATTACGCCTGCTGCCGCTCACCCGGAGCAACTCCGCTTGGAAAAAACTTGGGTGTTTGTGCTTGTCTCGCCTCTCTCCTGCTGTTCCCAAGGGCTGCGATTTTATGCTTGTTTGGAGACAATTTCACTGGCCCCCGAGTTTCCAAGCCACTCCGACCCCCTTGTAGGGCAAGTCGGGTGCACTGTGTACACGGAAGGGTTGTTTACTACTGCTTACACACCCTGGAGGCAATAAGGATAACCGCTGCCACATATTAAATGCTGCAGCGTAAAATAGAAGGAGGAAATTCATCTTTTACTTCTTTCCCTTTATAAACTCCTACTCATGTTCAATGGCTGTTCTTGTAAGTTATGAAAAGGTTTATTTTTCAGTAAGTGTGTTCCTCTGTAGCATCCAAAAAAATAGCAGAGTGTAACGGGAGGATACAATCCCTCCTGGCAGATCCTGGGAAGGAGTGGGCATGGAGGAGGGGAAGAGATTTATCTGAAGGAGGAAGGGAGTGGAATTAAGAGGTGGGATTTATGCTAAAGAGCAGGGAAACATGCTAAGAGGGAGAGCGGTCAGGCACCCAAGTTTCTAAAGCCAAGGGCGGTTATGCTGGGGTTGTATATTTGGGAAAAAATAAACTAGACAATGGGAAGTTGGCAGGGGTTCTGGACCCTGAATCGCAGGAGGTTTCTTTTGCCCCTGAAAGGCTGGCTGTGCCAGGGCCACATCTCCATGGGATGGGCTGGGGACAGCAGGGGACACACAGAGGTCCCCCAGCCCCGCTCCCGTGGGCCAACCTCCTGGGTGTTGTGTGATGGCAACGAATCCCAGGGTGGCTGCACCTGTCGGAGTGGAGAGACCCTGCTCTGGTTACGAGGGGCAGCCCCACGCAGGCTCATTCCTCCCAAGGAGGCAAGCTAATGCCCTTTTCACCTGCAAACCTCCACGTTTCAGGGGCCTGTGGAAGACATGAGCAGCGACACAAATCCCCCGGGTTTCGGCAGGTCTCCCACAGTCACAGGGAGGTTAATTCTCCCCTCTGATGAAGCCTTGGGCGATGGTTGCTCCTCTGGGGACGGAGGCTCGATGCAGGACCGGTGGCCAAGAACCCTGTGGGGGTGTGAGCAGATGGTTTGGTCACAGCCTCCACATTTGTGTGACCTTTCCCCACCCGGTCGGAAGGGACTGAGGGACAGCACGGGGCTGATGGCAGCTGTAAATCCTGGTCCAAGAATGAGTTAGAGATGGAAATATGTTGCTGCACCTCTAGCAGGTGGTAAAACCCATTGTAAATCTCTCAAAAGCTTGTCAGGATGCTAATGGATCGAGCTCCCGATGCTTAAAATTCACAGCTTCCAGTTCTCCCGAAATGTCACTTGGAGGACTCTCTGCAGAAGGACACGGCGATAGAAACAAGCCCCCTCGGCCTCTGGTGAGCTCCGACAGCAGGGACAGCCCGGGGCGCTAGCACCGGAGGGGAGAATCGTGGTCTCGTAGCCAAACACCAGCCCAGGGCTCACACAAGGTGCTTGGCTCCCACTCCAGCCCAGCCGGCCCGTGGCCCCATGCATGCCAGCTGATGCCATGGGGCACAGGTCTGGGGGTTGTCACTGCCAGGATGGATGGACACCCCGCTGGGACCACTTGCTGTCACCTGCTCTCCTCTGCTGCCTTTGGACACCCGAGACCAGGGCTCTTCCCCAGCCCCACATCTGGGGGGCAGCTGGGGGTGGTCAGACCTTCCCGTGCCTCTCCCGGCATTCACCCCCACCGGATTCAGCGGCACAGACTGAGGAGGAGCAAGGAGCAAACCTTCCCGCTGGCGAGGCTGCCTGCAGCACAGGGGAGGTGTCGGGTCCGAGTCTGGAGCCCAGGAAGCAGGAGACAAATGGGATGGGGAACGAGTGGCATTAATGTGCCCGCAACCGGCATTAATTCTACCTCTGCCTTCATCAGGTGCACAGCGCTGCGGCAGCACTCTCCCTTATAGCAGGTATGATGATCCCTATTTATCTTCTCTGGCGTCTCAGCTCTGGAAGCATTTTTAATTCAGTTTCTCCATTTTTCCCCTCTTTTTGTCTTCCTAGTTGTAAGTCCCATTAAAATCTGTCTTGCTGGCTGCTGTGTCAGAACCCAGCAATGGCAGGGAGGGGAGAGGGATTTCAGGTGTTTCTCTTCCGAAGCTCTGTCCTGACTCAAAGCAAGTTAACTCGTTTTCTACTTCTAAGCTGCTTACCTTCTATTTCCTTTTGTTTCTTTGAGTAAACAAAAGGAAAAGAAAGATCCCTGCTCTTGCTACAGTTCTGAGGTCAGAGATTTGCAAAACTAAACGACTGTTATTTTATTTAGTCTCCATGTCCTTCTGTAAAATCAGACGTGGATTTGCATGAAAAGATAAAAGGGGTGTTGGGAATGCATGTATGACTCCAGGACTCATCTAGCTCCTGCGCAGATTTCCCTGCTGCTGATGGGGAGGTGAGCAATGCTCCCCACGCCCCAGGACGGTCGGGGTTCAGGGACAGACACACCAACGGTGGCCGGGCACTTGTCTCCTGCGCAGATTTCCCTGCTGCTGATGGGGAGGTGAGCAATGCTCCCCACGCCCCAGGACGGTCGGGGTTCAGGGACAGACACACCAACGGTGGCAGGGCACTACTTGGGTGCTGCGCCAGCTCCTCACCTGAACGCACAGGTGGGTTCACCCCACGCTAATCCATCACCCAGCTCAGCCAATCTGGTTTGACACAACATTTCGTAACTCATCTGTCACAGTTACTCTTTACATGTGTTAACATCCCCAAACCATGTCTTGTTCTGAAATCCAGACAAAGCACAGCCCCTAAATATAGAGGAAAGAGGTAAAGGAGTGTGGGGGGCATCACAGCTCTTCCAGCCTCCCCTCAGTGGTGTACAAACCCAACCTGACCTGGGAACCTCCTAATTCTTATCTCTGTAGGAGCGAATTATTTTCCAAAAGGAAATACCAGAAGTTGTTGTTCCAGGAAAAAAAATCCAAAGTCCTTTTGCAGCAATGCTACCTCCCATGAAGCTGGAGGGGATCCCTCCATTGACACTGGGACTGTTTGAAACCATCAGAGAGGAGACCCCGGACACTGAAGAGAGACCAGCCACCTCTGAGCAGGCTCCAGGCGCTGCTCCCCAGTGTCCCCTGCCACCGTCCTCCCCCGGCCAGAGCCCACAGGGCAAGGCCAGAGAGCCCAGACTGACCGCAGAGCCCCTGGGCTGGGGAGCATCAGCCTGCGGCACTGGCCCGTGCTCACACCCAGCAAAGGCAGAACCCCCCTAAAGTGCAACTTCTCACCCCCTCAGCACAGACAACCCATTTTTACAATATAGATTACAGCTTTCATGGGACGGGGCACTAAGCAATAAGCTTCCCCCTTGCCCTGGCCACCCCTCTAACCAGAGCTGATGCTCTAAAGCATCTGTCAGCACCTGCTGCGGAGGGGCTGGAGCTCCCACCTCCAGGACGGAGCTCTGCTCCGCCGTGTTAAGGAAATCTGCAAGAGAGCGTTGGGTTTGGGGTTCCTGGGTTTGGGGTCCCTGCTAGCGGGGAATGGCAATGAGCCCTGCAGCTCAGCAGAGATCCCAGGCACGGCAAGGGCGGTGGGAGCACACAAGGCGCAGGAATATCGACTTGGGTGGTTTTTAACCTAGTTCTGTCAATTGGGTTGAGCCTGTCTACATTCATTTTCTCCAGAGCTCCTGCCGCAACCCTTCAGAGCAAGTGGACTCCAGCCCTGTCCATGAGCCCATACCGGCTTGCGGGGGGCCAGCTGCCCAGCAGACGTGCCGGGGTGGCATGGGGGGGCACGGCCACTCAGGCAGCAGCGGGACACGGAGGAGTGAATAAAATGCAGCCATTTAAAAGAAGGGAACTTTTCCTCTTAAATCTGGATGTCATAAGCAGCCTGACTTTCTGCCTTTCCGTTGGCCTCCCCAAAGCCCTGTAACACTGACAGACGCTGACCCAGTGATGAATTTTACAGTGTTAATGCTATTATCAAACTGCTGTTGGCTGGGAGCTTTTAATTCATTAACTTGCTTAGCTCTGGCGGGACTGTCTGGATTTTCAGTGAGCAAACAATAAGAAACAAAATATTTAACAAAGTCTTCCAGAATTCCAATATCAGGCTATTGATTTTGAGTCACTTGGACTTCAATAGCTTAAACATTATTGGTTTCTGTCATTAAGGATTGGGGCTGGGGAGCTGTGAAAAGCTGTGAGGCAAATGAGTAAATATTAGGGCTGTTTTTTGTTTTTGTATCTGGAACTGCCTTCCTTTCCAATAAGCTGTTACACCACAGGAGAGTCCAATCAATTAAAATAAAGTAAATTAAGAGTGGAAAAATATTAGGGAGAAAGACAGGAACTGAAGAGATTTGCTAATGCCACCGAGGGTCCCAGCTGGAAACCCCAGGGCAGTGCTGGGGCTTCTCTCCTTTCCCAGGTTTTGGTGCCGACGGTTCAACCCCACCAAATCCGCAAGATTTGGGTCAGGATGGACCCGTCCTCGTGCCAGCATCCCCAGGATGCAGCCAGCTGCTGCTGCCAAAACACAGAGGGAAACCGAACACAGGAGAGCGCCCGCTCCCCGTCACGCCAGCCATGGCACGGGGCCACTGCACAACGGTCCCCTCTGAAGGGGTCCCTAAACCCCCGCAATCCTCCCCAAGCATGGAAGGGACCACGGCACTCGTCCCCTTTTCCAGAGGAAGGGGCCTGCGGGACAGTGGGAGATCAGGTCTGTGAGTGACCATCAGCGATGTTGGTTATTACCTGGGCTGGGAAATCGTTTTCAGATGGAGGGAAAACAAGCTGTCAGGGATGAATAGATGCTAGTGTGCAGATCATCTCTGCACAAAAGGAATATCATAGCATGCAAATGTCATTTGTATTGTGATCATTAGCTTGAGCTGTGGGAGGTGCCTTCTATCAGTTAAATTCTTCCAGGGGCTCCCACAGAGAAGAGGAGAACTTCTTAAGTGCACAGTGGCATTTAAGAGATTGCTGCCTGCTCGGAGCAGATGTTCTAAGGATTAGATGGCTCAGTTTGCAAGACAGCTTCAAATTAAAATAAAAAAAAGCTACAATATTTATGGGCTGCTCTGCATGTGCTGGAAATCTGAGAGGAACACATGATGTCTGGTAGCTGAAGCTACAAACAGAAACATACCTGCAAACACACCGTTTGACTTCAAAGGGGGAGCAGCCAGAGACTGAGGCTGGTGCAAGGCTATTGGAATTAGCATATCCTGAATATTCACAATCATTTCATTTAGGTCTGGATGTCAACTGCATGCACATCAGTCCTCGGCTGGTGCGGCCGGGGAGGCTGAGCATGGGGCTTCTCCGACATGTGTGAAGGAGAAAGAGGTTCACAGGGTCCCTGCCTGCTGTTCTGTACAGGCTACAGAGAGAGAAGGCTGATTGTGCCCCTGCAGCCAGCCTGCCCCCCCGGCGCTGTCAGCACAGCCGCAGCCTGACCATTCCCAGCCCTGCTCCTGCCAAGCTCTGCCCAGGTGCTGCTCCTGCCAGGCCCCATGCCGTCACCTCGACTTGTCACACTGCACCCAAACACCCCTGCGTGACGCCCACCTCCCGCCTGGTCCCACCTCGGCAACCCCAGCACACGGGGTGCAGCTCACAAGCGCCCCAGTTCCCTGGAGACCTCGGTGGTCCTGGTCCCTATCCTGCCTTGCCCTGCCCAGCACAGGCAGAGATGGATCAGCGCGGAAGGAGCAGCAGCACAGGCAGCCTACCTTTCCCTCTGCCACCAAACTGATCCCAAGCGCTGGGGAAGCAGCTGATGCTGGCCCTTTGCCCCAGTACAGCCACTTCCCTCTACCCCCACCTGCCCCTCCCTCTCCTTTCCTTTAAATCTGCTGACCTCAGCTGCCCGCTCCTTTCCCAGGATGAGTTTTATCCTTTAGCCCCTCTGCAAGGGGCTGAGCTCTTATTTCTAAGGCTCCCTACAAGGGGTCTGGGCGTGCATCTCAGCGCTGGCAGGAGCTGGCACGGGGCAGGCTGGGGCAGGGTGAGCTCTCCATTCAGTGCTCAAGGAGGGGCTGGGGAGAAGGAGCAAAGCCTCAGGGTTGATCCTTCTCTGTGCTCCCCCGCAGAGCCTCTCCGGAGGTTCTGCGAGTGCCCTTCGATGGAGAAGTCTCTGCTTTGCCCTGCCTACGGGCACTGCTGCGTGGCTCTCGGCCAGGCCAAGCCGCAGTCTGTATTCCTACGGAGCCCGCTATAGATGGCAGCATTGACGAGCCAGAGGCTCAGCTCCTCAGCTGGGCTTACTGAGATAATTAATATACAAAATACAACACAACACATGATATAGGTAATCCCGAGCACAAACTCTTCCCTCGCTGTAGCTTATCTCGGAGCTCTGGGAGCAGAGCTGCCCTCCAAGGCTGGGCTCTCCATCAGGAGCAGCCAAGAGCCATTGCACCAGGCCAGGCTCTTGGGACCATCCATCTCCTCCACCCTGAGGTTTGGGTGACATTCCCACGTGGGCTCTGCTCCTCAGGGAGGTTTTATCACCCAAACTCCTGCCAAGAGGCAGCAGTGGATGCGGTGCTGCGTCCACAGGCAGCTGGGGAGTGCTGCACGGAGGGAGCGACGAGGCAAGGACAGAGAGCTCTCCCGGATGGCTTTTCCCAAGCCCTCACATCTCTGATATTTATAGTGACTGATGGTAACTCAAACACGGTTTGTGATTCAACCTGATGAACCTGAAGCCCTAAATCACACAAGTCTGCCAAGTGAAGTGCTTTAGCCTCCTGCCCTCGCCGCCGTAAACAGAGTACGTTTGCAGGCTCCTGGGAGCAATTTAATGAACTGCCTGATGCTGCCAACAGACTTCCTAATGTTTTGTGTCCCTCCTGCGAAAGTCCCTTGCCCCTTTGCCCATGCTTTCTGCAATGTTTTCTTGTAATTGCTGCCCTTCTGCTGGGGAAAACGAGAGAGAGGAGCAGCTGGGCAGGCAACGGGCTCCTTAAGCGGTACTCTTCCGCAGTTATGGCACTATGATGCGGAGCTGGGACGTGCCCCGGTGATGGCTGTGCTGGAACAGAGTCTGTGTGCAGGCAGGCAAGGGGAAGGGAGGCTCCCAGCTCCCTGCAATTCCTAGTGGGGCAAAAGGGGGCACAGGCGATGCTATGTGGGGGCCAGGGTGTGTAATCCTTGCCCCACGGGGGCAGGGTAGTGAGCAGCAACAGGCAGGGGCAGCTGCCAGTATTGGGCAAGGGAGGAAAACGCCTGCTTAGGACACCGGCTGTAAGGATAAAGGTGTATAAGATCCCATCCAAAGCCTCCATTATCTCCACAAGTTTCACATTTAGTTCCAGACACAATACACTTTGTAGCCTCCTGTTGTACTCAGAAGGGAAAACCCCTTATTTATCTATCTATTTATTTATTTATTTTAATTGAGAACCGTGGTGGAAAACAAGCTTTGCTTCCAGAAGCAATTACATTCCATCTCTTAACTGGATTAGGTAACTTGATAAAACTCCAATGGAGAAATATTTGCTCATATTTAATTATTTGTTGACTTGGCACCTCATGGAAAAAAAGCAAAATTAAATAAAAATGTGTAAAGGGCAACCTGCTTGCTGATAAATCCTACCCACTCTGAGTAGTTTATTACAGGAGCAACGATCCATTAGCTCTATACATAAATTAGAATCATGCATTCAGTTTATGGAGTTGCAAATTGACGGCTGCTGCCATTATGTCAAAAATACGCTGTGCCAAGAATGAAAGATGATTATTGTCTGCATTGTCTGCCCTCAGCAGATGAAGTCCAGACAGTTTAGGGTTAGGCAGTATGAAAACCAAAAGGAATTCAAGCCCCTTCTCTCTTTTTTTCCTGCTTGTGAAAACAAAGCAATGAGCATGCTTGCATGTTAACATAGTCTGAAGACATGCCGCGAATACTCTGTTAGTGCCCTGAAAACCAACCCCCATAGCACCTATCGATCACAGCCTTTTTGTTATCTGTGTCCAAGTGCAGGAATACAGCCCTTGAAATGAGATCAAGCCATCAATATTCTCCCTGGGTGTACAGGCTGCTGGAGCTCCTTATTGCAGGTTGGATCACCACCTTAGGAGCTTTCCATTATTTCTTAGGCAAAAAAGAGAGAGTTCTGCTATTTCTTCTTGATGCTGGCACTGCTACGTATATGCTGTTAACAGGGAAATAAAAGGCTGTAGTGTTACTTGTGGTTCACAGGTAATCATTATACAGCTATAATGATAGAAAAAACAATGGGTCTTGGGGGAATTATAATCAGTTCAGCTAAGTATTGACATCATTAGCCCCGATAAGACTCGCTTTCTTGCAGCCGGAGACTGAATCTAATCCTGAGGAGACGGTTTCTGCTGGCTGGGAGGGAGAAGGTGCCTGGAGCCATCCCAGCTTGGCGCTGGCTTTCTGCAGCTCCCAGGCTGTGCGATGCTCTCTGCAGCGGGACAAGTTGCTGCTCAGACACGGGCTGTGCTGGAGGGAGCCACGGGGCCAGATCCTGCCCTCACCCTGACCATAGGCTCCCTCGGGACCAAGGGCTCAGGAAGCTTTCCTGATTACCCTGGCACGGGGCACTGCTGCTGGCTTGCAGGCGGCTTTATGCCCCGGCAGCTGGGGTGTACGGCGAGGGAGGGGTACGGCAGGTGCAGAAATAAGTCATATATCTGGCCATGCTGCTTTTGGATGCAGCCCTGGGCACGGTTGGCTTTCTGGGCTGAAAGCACACATTGCTGGGTCATGCTGAGCTTCTCATTAACTCAGACCCCCAAGTCCTTCTCTTCAGGGCTGCTCTCAATCCATTCTCTGCCCACTTCAGCTGGGATAACTCTGTTTATGCAGGAAAGGTCCCTGTCACGTCGAGCGCAGTACCTTGCTCGTTAAAGGCTTCAATTCTAACGTAGTTCAGCCCGCACCGAATACACGTAGTCATGTGGGGGACGAGTAACACAACAGGGCTATGTTCAGTATGTTCAATCATTCGCTGAGAGGCAGCTTTGAGCAATTAATTTATTCTGTGGAGGCTTATTTTCTATTTTATTATACATTTCACATGGTGGAGTTGCACCACGAGAGATGGTTGCCCAGATGCCCACATGTGCACGCACAAACCTGCACGTAATACTTGGCTACGGACTTTCAGGTGTAGCTGCAGTAAAACAGCAGTTGCACAGGGTGTTTTGAATGTGTTTCACATTCAGAAATACCACAGATGGAACTGCAGTGTCTCAGAAATGGTCTGGAGTGGACCTTGGGCAGTATTTTTGCAGTTGCCAAGGTGACCCGAAGGACCGTTTCACTCCTACGTTGCCTGGGATCTGAGGTCATCTCATGCAAGTGGGGTCACTGCCTGGGATTCTCCAGAAAAGCCTGCAATTTCTTCTCTAAAGTGATGACTGAAGAGCAGCTTTTGGAAAATTTCTACCCAGTTTCCCATTTCCTGAAGATCTGCCACGGGTTCCGAGGATCAGTTTGAGCTCAGTCCTCTGCATGTCGGATGGAGCGTTGGGTCTCCTTTGGGCATGCACAATGGCCAGTGCGCTGCAGGAGAGGTGCTTGGATGAAAACACTTGGTGCAATGTGGCGGGGGCTTGCCTGGATCCCCCCATCGCTCAAGCCAACGCTCTTCAAAGATTTAAAGATCTGGAGAGGGCACTGCCAAAGGGAAGGATTATACAAATTATTTTCTCTTCTTTGGTCCCACAATGCAGTGCCGTATTTTAAGCTCCCCTCTGAGGCCAAACACACGGGATTTGGGAGCTTAGCTGTTTGCTGGAGGCTGCACCGGCTCAGGCTGTGTGAAGAGATGGGGCTGGGTGACCCTCTCCTTCTAGATGTGCTAATTTAAAATGATGGTTAATAACCCCATCTCACCTGCATGGGCAGAAGGAATAAAATAAAAGAAGTTCTGCTTTATTTATGCTTCTTAATATGAAATTCATGCCCTGATTGCCTTTGCTCTCTCCAGCCAGGCTTCTGGGAGGGAAGAGATTCAGTTCATGAATCTGAATTTGGGGAAGCTTCATCTTTCGAGCTTTCTGTTCAGGGAAAGTTACTTGATAGCCAGGGAGCCAAGGGGGAAATACATTATTGAAAGAAAAGCTTCCTTTTTAATCTAAAATTCAGAAGGATCTTTGAGAAGAAAAAGGTTATTTCCAAGAGTCTGTCCAGCATATCTTGAGGGCTTCTCCTTCCCATACAATAGTGAGTGGGAGGGAGGGAAGGAGGAAAGAGCCTCGGTCAGAAACACAGGCTGCCGCTTCTCTCTCAATTACACCGGCATCCCATCTCCTGACAAGGGAATAGCAATTCCCCTTGCAAAGAAGTGCTTGGAGGCTGACTGTAGGAAGAGGAGAAAGTAATTATGGCTTAACTGTGCAAACAGTGACTCCTGGGAGCAGCCTGGCAGAGTGCAGGGGGCTACTCACATGAGTAACGTGTGAGTTAGCACACTTCCACCCAGGAAAGCACTTAAACAGCAGCCTCAGTCCCTTTGAACCCGATTTGTTGAACGCTGTTGAAGATCATACTGGAGCCCAGAGGAAGACAATGCTGGGATTTCTGGGGACGGGTGGGTGCTGGGGAGTTTACACTCAAGGGAATCGTGGTTGGCTGCCAAGAGATTTATGAAGCCAAGGGAGTAAGACCAGGATGAGATGCCTTTTCCTGGTGAGATGGTAACACAGGCAGTGCCGTATGCTGTACTGCTGGGGCAATGCCCCACGCCTTGGTATCAGCCGAGACCACCTTCGTGCCCTACGCTTCTTTCCTCTGCTGCGCTGGAAGGAGCAATCAGGCTCTTGGAGCCTGGCACTGCTCACGCTGTCCCGCACTGCAGGAGCTGCCCTGTGCCGTGCTTCACCCCTCGCTACACCAGGAGCTGAGCAGTCCTGGAATAACCAGGACTGAATGAGATGATCTCTCTGCAAGGCAGAAAACAACCCGGGGTGACTGGGAACAGCCTGTAAGGGCATTTTGCAGGGACAAATTCCCCAGGCCTTTTGGCAGGCTCCCAGGTGAGGCACTGGTGCCACCCTGAGCTGTGCTGGTCCTGCTGCGTCCCCAGGCTCTGTGGGCCAGTAATGGCAGGCGGGAGCTCCCTTAAATCTGCTGTGGGAGAACAGTGAGCACCGGGTGCAGAGGGATCCCATCCTCCCTGAGTCTGAGCCCGAGCCCGGGCATCACTTCACACAGGACATAATTTTCCCTGTGGGTGACCACAGGCAGAAGGAAGATGCAAACCCTGTTCCCATCACCCTCTATGGCCAGGGACGGGGTGGTGGAGCTGGTTCCCCCATGAGAAAATCTTGCAGGAGAGACAGATCCATGCTTGGGAGAAACCTGTTTTTCTCTCTGACCTGGAAACAATCCAGATTTGCTTCTGCTCCCAATTTAAAAACATTCTCTTGCCATGGTCAATTATTCTAAATCCTCTCCATAGACTGTGCTGTGCTCAAGGAGCTGGCAAGAGCAAGAGCCGCATGTCTGTATCTGCACAGGGAAACAGGGAGCGGCAGGCTCCTGCTCCTCTCTGGGGATGCCATTAGGTGGGATCTACGTGCAGGGATGGAAATGCAGTGACTCTGCTGTCAGCAGTTTTCTCCACAAACACTCACACAGCCGACACTCCTCTCCACCTTGTAGATAGATTTTGGGGCTGTCTGTATTAAAAGAGAGCCTTGTGTTCCTGCCACTTCGATGACAAACACTAAATGAGACATTCTTGTTCCAAGAGAAGCATTTTTTTTTCTTTTTCTGTTCTGTTTGCTACAGGCTGTCAGCTGCACGGCACCCCGCGTGCCCTCCCGGCCAGCTCGCGCTCGCTGTCTGGATGGCGCCCGGGTTCTGACATGCCCCGTGCCCAGCGCTGAGCTGTGAATATCTCGACTTCAGGGAGTTCTCACGCTTACTGCAATGCAGGCTCGATGCCTTCCGTGTATTCGGCATCACTGAAATGCCATTAAGCTGGGAGGAAATGTAAAAAAACCTCTGCTGGCATTCAGAGAAACAGAACTACGCTAATATGGTATTCAGAGCAAATTATCTCTTCTACCTGGTTTTACCAGGAAGAAAACCTCAAGCCCTGGGATTGAAGCTCCCTGGCAAAACTAATTATAAGATATTAATAAATTTAAAATATTAGTATGCAAAGAAGGCTTCTAAAAAACATTAGTGTTGTTCTTCCCTTGTTGAACAAAAAGTATTTGAATTAGCTCATCTTTAACTTTTCAGGTATTTGAATGTTTGTGCCGATGGAAAGCAGAAGGCTGGCAGCCCGGAGAACTGGGAGGATTCAGGGATGGTTAAGTGGAAACTGTGGGCAGGAGAGACGTGGTGACAAGAGCAGAATTGGTGGAACTCCCCGCTGCTGGAGACCCCATGCCACAGGGTGAGGTTTAGGGACAGACAGTGTTCACACGGATACAGGGAATGACGGCACTGCTGTAGCAAATGAGAGAAAGGTACATGATGGGGAGTTTTGTTCGGCACCGTGGTTTAGCTCGCTCTTTCCTTCTGCCATGGGAAAACACCAGAGCTCCACTCTAAATGGTCATTTTAGGTTTGCTTTTAACATGGCAGAACAAGGGTAGATCTCAGGGAAGCTGCTCTGCACACCTCCCAGAACATTTTCTTCCTCTTGCAGGTTTCAACACATGCCAGGAAAATCCCTTTCCTGTTGTCCAGTGGAAATAAATGGGCTCCGTAAGGGATACGAGGCAGGTCCAGGGTACACTTTCTGCAATTATTTCAGTTACAGTGTGCTGTTTGCTGTGTGTCTCACAGCAGGGAGCTAAGGGAGGTGCAGGTGGTTTCCCACAGCATCCATCCTGCTTTCTGCACCTTCTTGTTTTGCCGCGTGAAGCCGATGTGTGCGGAGCCATATGGTCTTGAGCAATCAAGGCTACTTTCTGCCTCATTTCTTTTGCAACCTGCACAGTGATGCCAGCATTAAGTTTAGAGCTGCTAATTATTATCTACTGCAATATGGCAGACAGCATATTATTTTGTAATACTTCAGGACAGTTCCTCCACCCTGGCTCAGATGGCAGGTCATGCAACGGGTGCAGCAACTGAAGAAATACGGATCTGCTTGTGAGTCCGTGCATTTCTCTGCTTTCCTCCCTGTCAGGACACCAACACGCTCTGTTCCATAGCACTTCTCCCACAAAGCGCGCACTCTCATGCGTATGACCAAGTACTTTGCGTCAGGGTAACTATCGCTTCCAGAGCACAACACTACAGGACTTTTTCCAAGGGCAGGGAGAGACAGGACAAGGGGTAACAGGGTTAAATGGAAAGAGGGAGATGGAGATGGGACATCAGGAAGGAATTCTTCCTGCAGAGGGTGGGGGGGCACTGGGACAGGTTGCCCAGAGAAGCTGTGGATGCCCCATCCCTGGGAGTGTCCAAGGCCAGGCTGGATGAGGCTTGGAGCAACCTGGGCTATGGAAGGTGTCCCTGCCCATGGCAGGGGGTGGGACTGGGTGGGCTTTAAGGTCCCTGCCCACCCAAACTGTTCCATGATTCTGTTTTCACTCTAATGAAGACCATTATCTTGTCTAGGCGCCTGATGCTCTGGACAAATAACCAAGGCATAGCTCCTGCCTACCTGCATTCCTTTGCTTCCAATTGGTTTACTAGCACTGTGGCTGCCTGCACAGGAAAAGCAGAGCAGAACACCCCCAGCCATGGGGTCTGACAAAAGTCCAGGGCTGAGAGACGGGTTCCCTGCCTGCAGAGATCGTGTATTCCCCCATTTCCTCTGTCTCTCCTTATCCCAGCTCTTGCCCTGCCCCCTGCAGTGTAATTCTCTAGTACACTTTTATTCAAAAAGGAATCACCTGCCGAACCAGCAAAAGCCTTTATCTGAGGGGAGGTATCAGTTAATATTGGTTAAAATAGATTTTTCTGAGCACAGAGTATTGCTTTTTTTTTTACACCTAAACTGCCAAGTGATGCCTTGAAGATGAGATTAGTTCATTATTTATAAAAGTAAAATTCCCCAGAATGTATTAAATATGAAAACATTGTATCGGGGTGTAAGATTTGTGAGGATTAAGCTCTGAAGTCTAGACATTTATCTCTGAACACATTACATTTGCATTCATTACATATCCTGCTGTACCTCTAAACATGAAAACTGATCTGCAGAACAGATGATCAAAGCAGGGAAATGCAGATCAGAAAACATGCTGTGTTCACTTAGAAACGAAAAAATGTTGTAAAAAAAGGGAATTGTCTGATATTCCAGTACATGAAACTATAATGTAAACCCCGCAGCAGAGGTGGGGGAAGCTCAGAAGTAGCTGACATTTGGTTTGGAGACGCTGCCAAGGGTTCTGAGGTTTGTACAAAACTTCTCCAAGCTCCCTGGTGAAGGAGGGGTGTGGGACAGCAGGGATGTCCCACGTGTCCCCGCTGCGCCCTGGGTGCGATCCTGCCTCCACCACTGCCTGGGCGGCCGGCCCTGAGCACCTCTCCTTGCCGGGACTCATCCCCAGAAACACCATCTGCACATGTGCCTCCCCCGTGGCTCTTCCCACGGTCAGTGCAAGAGAGAAACGTGGGCAGGGGCTGCTCCAGCCCAGCCCTGGGCTCCACAAAACCACGTCAATCCCTTCTTCATTTGTCACTAATTCAGACCTTTCCATTCTTCACACCGGTTGGATGTTGCATTAACAGATGCACTGCTCCTGCATCCCCACACCTTCCCTTTTCCAACCCAAAAACAGCATTAACCTGATTCCAAACCTCTGAACTTTATCTGGTTTTTTTAAGATTCATGGAAAAAAATCAGTATTAATGATCTAGAGACCACTTTGGCCAATTCTTCCACATCTCTCGGATGGTAACCTATCCAAATCCATAGAATTTAACATTAATTTTAGCATTAATAATCCTGTTTAGCATTCCACTGAGTTCCTGTTGGAATGGAGGTTTATCAGCATCCTGATATGAAATGCCAGTGCTGGTACCCCTTCCCCTAAACCTGAAATCCTTATTGAGTGTTTCTGCCTTTTCTGCTCGAATGCTGGGTCACACTCAGAAGTTTGTAGTCAACGAGTTTGTATCTGAAACCTTGAAAACAGGTGAAATTTCAGGTGAAATTTATCTAATTTTAAGGAACTTTTATGCTACGCTGGGACTAATGCCAGGTCTGCTGGAAACATTCCCAAGTTTCATGAAGCATTCCAGTGAGTTTGGAATCACTTTAGGATGATTTATATGTTTGGAAAGAAGCCAGCCTCCCAGGCTCCCTCTGGCTTTGACCTAGACAGAGCTCCATCGGTTGATTTATACCATGATTTATACCATGCATTTTCTGCACAACTTCAAATCAGAATAAAATTTCAGTCCACAAAAACATGCAAAGGGAGACTGACAGAACGGTCTGCGGAAATCCCCTCTGTATTATTAATCTGCCTTATCTCTTCAGTATGCTCATTTCCTAGCCCAAATGCATCCAAATCCCAGATCAGAGGGTACCATTGTTTCCAGGCTCTGTCTGTGCTCACAAAGGAAAGATAATTATGTTGAAAGTCTCAGTAACTGTTTAGTATGACAACAGGACTGATGAAGCACTGTCAAAGCTTGTGCTAACTGGTCCAAAACTCTTCTGCTTTTAACATAAAACTCCCTTTCTTAATAGAAATTTTAAGTGACAAATCCAGGGAATGAATCTGGTATTCATTATTTGCAAGAGAGAAGAGAGGGGATTTAAATGAAGCATGTATTCTGTGAGGAGCCTCAGGAAATCATTTAACAGCTCAAGAGAGAGGGGAGCGGCGTTATCATTAGAATTTACATGATACATTAGCCAGGAGTAGAAATGTTAATCTTTCTATCCAAAATCTATTTGCAAAATTAGTGGAATACTGTTGCTTTAATGCCCTTTTCTTAGCCTCCAAAGTGTAAATCCCTTCACCTCTGCTGAGAACCAGAGGAATTAATTTTGTGAACTATTTCCCGTTTCCCAAAACATCGCGGCAACAAGAGCAGGGAGAGACTTCAAGGTCAAAAAGGCTAAAAGTTGGAAAAACAGATGCGGCATTTGTAGCCTGAAAGAAGCGCTCACACCGTATGTGTAAGATAAACAACCGGTTGGTTTATCCCGCTGCCAACTCCATCTGGATCTGGTACGTGAGTGCAGAGAAATCTGAGGTTTGACTCTCTGCCCCTGACGACTCTTCTGCCTGAAAACAATGTCAGCTCTAGGGATGGACAAACCAAGATTTCTTTTGGTGCATCAGAGCACAGCAGCTCGTTAGCACCCAGAGATGACCACCTTCTTCTGAAAGCCAGCTTCATACTAAAGTGGTAAAGGAGTGGAAGCATCTTCTCCCACCTCTCACATTACAAACCTTGCTTCTTTTAATTCCACTGGCCCAAAAGCAAACTACCAGGACCCGGGCATAAACCTGAGCACGTGAGTATCGTTATGAAATTCAGTGGAGCTAAACGTGCTCCTGCGTTTAGGACGCCCTTAAATACGTTGCTGGATTGCAGCCCAGCTGTTAAGATTTCTCATACTCAAAAATCTCGCTGTAAATTTCCACTTAGTGGAAAGAAATGGGAAATAAACCCCTGCTTCTCCCTGCTTGGACCTTTGTAAATCTCGGTTTGGCAAACCGGGACCGCACAGTGTTGGTAGGAACGACGGGATGTCCGTGCTAGCCAAGCCAACTCCAGAAATCTTCCTGGAAGAAGCTAGGAGCTTCTGTGTGTGACTCAGCCCCAAATGGTATTGATAGCTGAATAATAAGACATCTGCATTTAAGACAGCCAGGAGTCAGAGCACAGCAGGGGGGAGGCTGCAGCTCCCAGTGTGCCTGGGGGGGTCGTGGGACACCATCACCAGGTGGCCTGCGTGACAGTAATGCTGTGGGTGGCATAACAGGTGTTGGAAGAGCTTTATGCTTAGATTAAGAAGGTCTACTTGAGTGCCCTGGTAGGATAAGACATAGTTCCTGATACTCTGGAAGAGAGGCAAATAAATGTAATGAAATATGCTCAAACCTGATTTTCCTCTGTAGCAAAGCATTGCCCTGAAACCTCTTTATTCATTTTCACAAAGGCTGAAAGCTATTTTCTGGCACCAGATCCCCCAAATTTCCAGTTAATAAGCAGGCTTTGTGCTGTTGACCTTACACATGCTGGCACAGCCAGATTTTCCAGCAGAAATGAGAGGCCAGCAGCCAACTCGTATTACATTTTAAAGCACTGCAGCTTGGAAAGGAAAGGGAAATTATACAGCAGCGCCGCAGCCCCGGCGCGGTGACTGGCACCCTCGGCAGAGAGCGGTGGCACTGGTACACACTGTTGAAATTACTTTTGGATGCTCTGTCAAGCACAAGATATAAATTGCACAATGTTTTTAAATGTTTTGGAGAGATTGCCTTTTGAGTGGCACCCTCCATTTCTGTCTGTCCAGTAAGGTGTAGAGAATTCATTTGCATTTTTCATTTTTATCAGCGTCTTTTAGCCAGCCTGGACCAGGAGAGGGAATCCAGCTGTGCAGATGATGCCAGGAATGGCTCAGCCTCCATCTGCTCTAAGATACAAATTTGATTTCCCCTCATCTTTATTTTCATGTCAAAAATTTTATCCTCTTTTTCAATATCTTTTTTTCTTCCTCTTTTATCCCTGGTGTAAATCAGATACTATCAAATGAAATGAAATGGAAGGGAATGGACTGCCTGAAGCTATTCACTGCACAGGAACTAAATACACCTCCTAATAAGACATTCCCTATTTATTTTTAGCACCGTACCGTTCATATCTTTCCTGCTATTGTTGAATACTCAAGTGATGCTGCTGCTAAACATTATGACTTTCTTTCCTTTGCTTAATTACGTGCCAATCAGTGTAGAGCAAAGCAGTGCTATCAGCTGGTGGCTGGATAAATACTGAGTGCAGCAAAATTGCAGACATTACTAAGTAAATGGCCATTTCCAAACTTCAAGTTATTTAACTCTCGGTGGAGATGCGTGCCAGCTGTGTTTCTGTGGAGCAACGGAGGCAGCTTATGGTCTCCCATGTCCAGTTAGGGTGTTTCCAGCTTAAATAACCCCCCACGGGGCTTAGAAGAGAAGGTGATGATTTTGGGGCAGAATAACAAGAACCCCCACTTTTTGGTCCCCAGTTGGCTTGTTTTCAGCTCGCCACATATTTTTACACTGTGCAGGAAGGTGAATTTACCTTGAATAACCTGAACTGCCCTTGGCTACTTGCTGTAAATAAATTACAGGTTCCAAGAGGAACCCAGCGTGTAAAAGCTGGCCTCCATCCCCCCGTGCGGCTGAGCTGCCAAGGGATCCATGGAGGATCAACAAATCTTAGCCTTCGTCTTGCATGTGGGTTATTTTTTTTTCTTCTGGTGTCTTTACTCCACTCTTTGTTGTTGTTTTTCCATAGCTGAAAATATACTGCCTGCTTCTAATGAATGGCATGAAAAACATACGCTTCCAAGACTCTTGGGTCTTGCCGAGTAGCTGTTGCTCCCCATATACTGCTGGGATATATTTGCCAGCGTTTCAATTAGATCATCAATAACCTGGTGCAGCTGCTGAGAGAAGAACTCAGATGTTCATAAATGTTATAGTCCATTAAGTTCAGATACTTCAAAGGCAGTTTGGAAAGAAAGTCATTTGTTAGGCTGAGTGTCAGTATCGCGGAATGCAAATCATACCGGCTGCCAAAGCAAGGGATTAAAAAATGGAGTTTAAAGGTCAAATTAACTTAATTTGACGACTTCTGACACACACTGCAACTCCCAGAGTTTTAAAATACAGCAGTCATTTGCCAGGGTGGTGGGGATTCCTGCAGAAGGCTGCAGGCCCTGATGTGCAGGATGCTCAGAGCACTGCCAGCACCAGCGCTGGGACCTGCCGCTGCTGGGGGGTGTGGGGGTGTGTGTATGTACTTTCCTCAGTCAAAATCCTTGTGATATTTCCTGCCCTCTAGAATTTGAAAAGCAAGTTAGTGCTTCAAGTACAGCAAATATTTAAATAACTGATTAACATCATGAGCAACTTCTGCCGCTGCAGATGATTTTCCCATTTTAAGATGATTTCCCCTTGAAGCAGGCAGACCGCTGGAACTCCTTTCCCTGGAGGGCTTTCCGGAGCCATCCCTCTCCCCTCGGGAGGCCGGTATTTGCACGAGGGAGGAGCAGTGTGACTCGAGGTGCTCTGGAAGGAGGCAGAAATGCAAATATCAGGGTGAATTACCAGCTGATGGAAAACGTGGCCAGCTCACCTTAGAGGAGGGATGGTATGACAGAGAGAGAGAGAAAAACACTAAATCAACGTGAAGCTGCCAAACTACAGCTGAGATTCAACAGCAGAAGAAATCTGGGCATGGCATCTGCTTTCCACAAGTGGAGCTGCATCCAAGGAGCTGAGCAGATTGGCACCGACCGGGGGTAGCGGCATGACAGATCCTGCCCCAGAAATAGAGGCAGGACTTTCACCATGCTCGTGGATTGGAAAGACTTTTCTGCAAAGGTGGGAGCTTGAGGAGGCATAACAAATGCTTTCCCCACCTGGCAAGGGCAGGAACGTGTGGATAACCAGCCAAATCTCTCCTTGTCTGCATGTCCTCCGTGACCACGCACATATGGCTGGGAACGGTCACCCCAGCCCGTCCCCGCTGACTTGCATCCTGCTGTTCTTTCTCAGAGGCTCAAGGTTCGGGCTGGCGAAAACACTTCTGTGACTACTTCACTGGAAAATGAGGGTTTTGTTTAACGGAGAGTTTTTCAGCAAAAAAACCCCTTGCTATAAATCAAGTTCCAGACTTCTGGATATTTATGGATGGTGAACCAGTTACAGGACATGTCTTTGCCAGATTTTGACCCCAAATGTGATAGTTTTGAGAATTCCTTTAAAAAACAGGGCAACACTTGCCAGGATCCTGCCCCAGCTTTGCCTGAATCTCGCTGACCTTGACATCCCCAGTGTGACGACAGGTACCCGTGCAGCTGGTAGGTGGGTGATTTGTGCTCAGGGTGTTTTCAGCGCTGACAGTCTTGGTCCTGGGTGGCAGGGACTGGAGAAAGGCCAGGTTCTTGGGCACTGCGGGGGCAAGACTTGCAGAGCTGGTGGTGTCTGCAATGGAACACACAGGTTCAACCTCACACCTGCAAAAGGGGAAGGTGAATAAAAAGGAGGTAGGGAAAATCAGGAGAGGAAGAAGGTGATGATTCTTCTCTTCAGAAAAATCTAAGTCTTCTCCTCAATCGGCTTCTTCCAGCCAGCACAGAAGGAAGGTCCCTTCCTCCTCGTAGCCACCTTGCCATGGTATGAGCCCTGGACATCTCCAAGGAGACCTCTGGGCAAGCTGGATGAGAAGCAGCCTCTGCTCACTCTGCTTGCAGGGACCTCCTGCAACAGCAGTGGAGAAGCTGGAAGTGCAGCAGCTCAGGGAATGGATGTTTTGCCCTCTGGGGAGGCTGGTAAGATCACAGCCAAGGCAAAATCAGGTAGCTGTGCTCCCAGGCTGCCTGCAGAGCTGACTGCTTGGTGCTTGCAGGAGCGAATTCCCAGGGAGGGGTTGGAGCTGGGCTGCCAGGATCGCTGCAGAGGGTCTCCCCCCAACTCCTCCTCCCCTTACGCTCACTCACGTTTTTAAGTCAGGCAAGGTGGCAGGAAAAGTCCCTCCTGGAAAGTGATTATCTAAATATACATCATTGTCACTGGTGATACGATGGCACATCCGTCTGTGAGTATTTAGGAGAAAGGAGGAGGGAGGCAAGGAGAAGCTTTGGAAACGACTCATTAGCAGAATGTTAATGAAGGTCTCACCTTAGCCATGGTAAGCAGGGAGCAGAGGCAGATCACGTCTGATTCACCTCACCAGCACTGCACCCTGTCCCGACAGCCCGTGACAGTTCAGAGACAGGCAGCAGGTTCAGCTTTGCACTGCCTGAAGACCATGGGGTTTTGGGACAATCCCAGATGGAATGGGAATGGAATTCCCAGATGGAATCAGAGCATGTACAGCAGGCAAATAAAGCAAAGGCAGAAACATCTGAGCACTGAACCAGCTGAAGCATCCAAATTTCACATGGCTCTTGCAATGACTTGACTTTCTGTGCGGATCTCTGGCAGCTGGAGCCTTTGCTTCTAGGTGCAGTTCATGGCTTGAGGGAAACAGGGTGACTCACAGTTCAAATGAATCCCGCTGCCTTCCTCTCATGATCTCTCCTTTTGCAAAACCGGTAGGAGTGACGCACGGACTTTGTGGAGTTTCTTGTACCTCTCCTGCTTTGTCACAGCGCAGTCACATGCTGGCTGTGTGATGTGCTTTATTTTTGATGTAAAGGTTTCATTAATTCATGCTTTTTTTATTTTTAGGTGTTTTCACTTGACATGCTGGGAGAGATGCTGTGTTTGGGGTGGAAAGTGAGAGGTGAGCTGAATGTCAAGGCTGTGACTGTCAGCCATCTGGAGCGAAGGACTTCTCTGAGCATGGAGGCATTAGCAGCATGTCTTGCAGAGGGACAGGATGTGAAACCACCTCTTGTCCTCTGGAAGCTGAGCCACAGCAATGCTGTGGACCCACAGCTGCTTTGTCAGGACATCTCCCCTTACTCCAATGGGCTTCACGCTCTAGCTCCAAAATGTCTTCCTGTTCTCATTACATCTACCACTCCTACTTTTCCTGTTCCTCTGAGCCCTGCGGCTTTCTCTGTCCCAAGGCATCACCCACCCTGCCCTCCCCTCAAAGACCATCCTGGACTCCCAGGGCTCCATGACAAGGGAAGAAGGCTCAAGGCTGAGCTGTTCTCAGGTGGGAAGGGAGGGGTGCACGGAGATGCTTAGAGGAACACGACAGCAGAGCTGTTCTCAGAACAGGAAGGAACTGAGGTTAGCCAGGCAGGGTCAGAGGCAGCTGGAGAGCTGGCACTCTACGCACCTGCTCTCCCACACCGTCTCCCCTGCCTGGCATTGCCCTGCTCTCTCTCACGTTGGTTTTCCACCAGCGAAGCTCTGGGAGAATTCGGATCAGGTCATCCATTTCTTCAGAGTCAGGAGACGGGAGTGAAATTGATAAGCATATGCAATGGCTGATTAAGATGGAGAGAAGGGGAGCCTCCAGTTTAACTCCCATCTGACCTTTCGAGAAGGAGGCAGTGTGTTGAAAAATGCCATTTGGAGCTCTTAAAGGTTTTATGCCCCTGAACATCTCAGAGCTGTTTAAGGAGAATGATATTCAGCTTGCTCATGTCCTGCCAACTTCTGCTTTCACTCCTAGCAGCGGCAGCCTCAGTGGGAGACGGAGAAGGATTTATGAAAGGTCAATATTTGAATGTGCAAAACGTACTAAGTCCACCAGAGGATGGGGCTAGATTCTGCATCAGCTCACTGAAAAGCCAGCCTAAATTTCCACTCAAGTAGGACGGCAGCTGGAAAAACTCTACATGGCTCCATTGATGTTGGCTCTGGTCAGCTGCACACACGCAGATCCGTGGGCATCCATCCTCAGCTGGCATCCAGAGGGCTTGTCAAGCGGCACAAAGAATGGGCGAAAACAGAGTCCTGCCTCAGCATTCCCAAAATCCCTGCAATCCCTTTCTTTGTATGGGTCCGTAGCTTAACAGGGCAAGTTCCGACTGGGGGCTGATGTGAGCTGCTGTAGCCTACTAAAGAACCAGGATATTCCCAGTGGAAAGAGAGGAGCACTCCCAGGCTGGGAAACCCTTTCCTAGTGCTGACCATTTGTAGTGGCCAGGTGACATCTCAGCACTACCTCTGCCAAGCAGCAGACATGGAAAGCAAAGCTAGAAAGCAAGCTTGGCTCTGAATCTAAATGCCAGGGAATGTTATTGCTTGTTTGCAGGATCACAGCATCTGCAGCTTTCATAGATTTTGTGGAAAGAGAAAGAAATGTCACTGGAGCAGAGGAGGAAGCTGGGGCGGAGGAGCTGGTGCAGCAATTGACATCTGCTGCAAAGCTGGGATGAATATTTCATATTATACAATATGAAAAGTTTGCACGTGTCTCACAGACTTGGTAGCGTGGTGATGTGTAACCGAGGGGTAGTATTTTTATATGACATGAATTTGTTCCAGGATTTCAGGATTCTTAGCGGTAATTTTATTCTCATTCAGAAATTTGACAGGCAGCCAGTTAAATTTCAACATTAAAGTGAGAAAAGGCTCCTATTTCTTGGATTCAACCAGATGCCAAGATTCTTCCCATTTTGGTTGTGCTCCTGGTCCCATGTCAGGACCCATGTGCCAAGACCAGCAGGGTTAGGGACCAGCCAGGCCCGATGGTTTACCCATGGGGATGAGCAGGGGGGTCCTGACTCCATCACAGGCAGCCGTCCGCTTGGTCCCGTCCTAGAGCCCTGGAGCCTTTGGAGACCCCAAAACAAGGAGTAAATGTTTTCTGCATCTGGCTTCCAGCAGGGACCGAGTCCGTGCTGAGGCAGTCAGGCACGGGCGGTAGGAGAGCTCCCTGGAGACCGGGAAGCCCATCTGTGTGAATGCCAGGGCTTCCCCACTACTTCCCCATCACCTGGAAATATTAGCAAATTCCTCAGTGTTTAAATTCCTTTCAAGAGCTGAAGTGTCATTAAGTTTCCCATTTTGCTGCAATTTACAATTAGTTTACCTCATTAAGCATTGTAAAAGCTGCCGGCGAAGCACCGTGGAGGTTATCCATCACCGGTTATTGCTTCCTGCTACTGGGTTACTGCGTAGGTGAAGCAGGAGGCTCCCCAGGGAGCCCGGGCTCGGCACCGGCGCTCCGGAGCCTGGCACACCCGGGGATGGCAGTGCCGGGGTCCCCACTCGTGGGCAGCAAAGCAGACCTGTGCCACCGCCCGCGCAGCCACTCTGCTGGCACCACTGCCATAGAGAGCCACCGGACCGAGCCGGGGCCAGGGCTGCAGCTCCTGTGACCAGCGGGCACAGGGCCTCTGCAAACCCTCTGCCGTCCTGAAGCGTCCAGCCCAAAGGCCAGAATGATCCATACTCCTCTGCTATTTTTTACTTAAAAACATGACAGTTTGATAATTTGAGGCAGCAGAATGAAACACTGCACTTTACACAGCACAAATGAAAGCAGCAAAAGGAAAAAAGTTGCTCTTTACCAATTCCTTTGTCATATGAGCCTAATACCAGCATGAGACCAGAGCTGCATGTTAAGAAAACAACCTCTGACTGTTCTGCATGGAAGAAGCTCTTATCCCCTCAAGCAGTCCGGGCTGTGTTCTGGTACTCTTCCTCGCTGTCTCTCCCTGGTGCTTGCAGTTTACAGTTTATAGCTAAGTCAGACCAAAGGAGAGCGAGTGGCTCGCATCCTGCAGCCTGTGCAGCTCAAGGATGGTGCTTAAACCCAGAGACAGGCTCCTGGCGTAAATGCCTGATGTAACTTGAGCATCTGCAATTCTGATCGGAGCCGATGTGATCCTCAGCTCTGGAAACCAAGGCACTTTTGTTTAGTCACTTCAATGTGCAGAAAGAAAATTCATTTCAGATAATTGAACTAAAATAATTTGAGTACTACTAACCAAGGCACAACTTGCACATTGCTCACGGCAAGGGGGATGGTCAAACCAAACAGAACATCCTGTCTTGTCCTTTGAGGGCCACTGTATATTAGCATGTTTGTTTGGGTTTTTTTAAAATCTTCAACAGTGTCACTAAAAATTGGTCTGGAGATTGCCTTATACCTGCTAGTTCAGGCTTCACACCAGAAAAGTGGGGAGAACATTCAGAGAAAGCCACCAGAGCTGACTGGTGATATTTTCACCCAAAATTCATCCGATATATACCAGCTGAGGGTGTTTGGGCTTTTAATTATTTGATAAGCATAGGGCATTTTGCCAGAGCATCAATTGAACAACACTGTGGCAACTAGCTAAGAAGTTCTCTCTGCAGAATTGTGCTCCTTGAGCTCTGCTCGGATTTATAAACGAGGGAGGATGTACCTACCAATCCCTGTGTACACACACCCACCTGCACACGCGGCCGGTTCAGCCTCAGCACCGCTCAGAACTGCTCCCTGCTTTGCCAAGCGTTCTGTGCTCTGGAGAAGCCTTTCTGCACTCCTCTTTGGAATCATAACACCATGGAGGAATGGAGTAGCAGCAACCTGGTGGCACGTACAGAGCTCAGAGGAGCAGGGCATGGCCCTGAGATTAACTACATCTGCTCCCTGGATCCACAGCTAATGAAAGGCTCAACTTTGCCACCATGTCAGGACCCCAGAGACCTAACTCAGATCCCACTGAACTCCTTGGAGAGCATCCCTTGTCCCCAGGCTACCTGCTCAGTGAGCTTCCTGCCATTTGGGGCTGAGATAAAGGAGATCCTCTGAAGCTGAGGAGATCTCTGGCTTGACCGAGAGGAGTTTGCCTTACTGCATCTTCTTGTGGAGAGAAATCCGTGTGTGACATCCGTCACTCCCATCAGAGCCTGTGCAGCAACGGTCATTGTCACTGCTACCCACGGCATGCCACCCACAGCACGCTGGCTGGCTGCACGCGTGCATGCCAAGCTCTGTGCCTGAAACTGGGATTCCAAACCACGCTGGAAGCTCTCACAAGTCTGGTCACAGTTTAAGCACTCATATGCTCCTGATGCCACTTCGTGAGACACAGGTGCTTTGGAAACAGGTACCTCCTCCCCTGTGCTCTCCTGTCCCTCCCTTGCACTCTCCTGCTGTGTGTTCAGGCCTTTCTCTTTGTAAAATGGAGGATAAATCCTCTCAGCATCAAAGGTTTGTCTCAGGCTCCAGCCTTCCCAGGTTTCCTTCCAACATCTCCGCAGCAGAAGCATTTGGCATTGGGGAATTTTCTGAACAACTGCAGCACAAACCCAGGGCTTCTCCACAGCCCTCCTCTGCCTGGATAGCTGCAGCTCCGCTCTGCAGACTTTGGGTTTAGATGTGGTCTCTTTGACCATTGAAGTTTATGACTTGTATGTCAATAAAGCACAAAGGAGCAAACAATCTTGGAAGACAAAACGCAATCTGTGACGTATGGGAGGCTACATATGCCTAATGCAAGGGGACAGCTGCTCAGTGAACAGGGAGATACACCGAAGCAAGCTGCCACAGGGGAAAGAGGAATGAGCCTGCTCATCTTTTGAAACCAATTTTCTTACCTATTCTGCTGGGCTGTGGAATGGGTCCCCGTGCAGGGCACGTGGCTGGGCTGCCGCTGCCAGGGCCAGCTGAGCAGATGTGGCACTGGTCACTGGGTCAGCCTCAGCCCTGCTGGGATGGGGTCTGCTCTGACGACCCAGCCACATATTTTGGTGATCCTTAGACACACAGAAAAAACAAAAGGTGAGTTACCTAGTCAAGAAAGGGTTGTATTTTGCAAAGTTCCCCAGTGTGGAACTTCAACCTCTTGTCTTTATTATGAGAAAAATGTTTATAGGGTCATCTCACCTCCTGACAGCTCACCTCCATGTCTCAGGAAAGGGATGAGGTCACTCACTCAGAATCCACCCGTCCTGTACCTCTGCACAGGAAGCTTTTCCCACAGTCTGGACACATCTACAGGAAAACTGAAATAAAGGAACTGATTCTTCTAGTTTATAGTCTCTGGATTCGGAAAGAAAGATGCTTTGTTTCTTCCAAGCGTAGCTGTGATTATTAGAGATCTGTCTGTGTTAATTTTAATGCTCTTCTTACATGGGCACTGGTGTGACCAGATTATCGACGAATGGTCTGAGAGCAAATCGATGTGAGGCTGCTGTGTCAGAGCGCTGAGATTAATGAATGGGAATCGCAGACAGAGCCCCTGCACCTGCTTCCTTTCTGCAGATTCTCCATCGAATCATTTCACTAACCTGAGGCCTGGAGAGCCATGCTGGTTTGCCCATGAGCCTGGATCTTTGTGAAATGCCATGGAAGTCTTTGTGGGCAAGCACATGCTGGTATCCTACAAGCCAGCACGAGCTACTGACAGGTACAGGTCATGGCGTGACTCGTGGTGCTGTTTGTACAAATGCATGGGGACAGTCCCCTTTGCCAGGTACCTTCCCTGAACTGGTTTTAAACCAGCTCTGGGTGGCTGAGCTGGAGATGGGTACCATCTTCTCAGACACAAATTTTAGCCCTGGGAATTTGGCTCAGTGTGGAGCAGGGATGGGTGAGGAGCTAGGGGAGAGAGCAAGAAGGCTGCTCTAGTTCATCTATGGTTTTAATGTAAATTCAGGATGTGACCAGAGCCCTGTATTTACTAATTCACTTGACTGGCAGGCATGTGTTAGTGGGAAAATCGCTGTCTGGCTCCGTCACGCAGAATCTCGAAGTGGAAACAACGGTGCCTGTCACATCACCTGTGATAACCTCCCGCAGGAAGCGCGTCCCTCTCTGCTGGGCAGACACAGCCACTGTTGATGTGTAACATGCTGGGCCAGTCAAACCAGCTGGAGGATTGCCTCTTGCCTTGCTAATTAATTTTATCACCCTTGTCATCTTCTGCTCAAACCTAGGCAATCCTAAGCCTTGTAGAATTGATTTCAGGGCAAAGGAGGGATATATGCTTCTTACAAGCCAACTCCCGTTACCAATCTGAAGCACTTGCTCTCTGCTTTCTTGCATCAGCGTGTTCTAAAGTAGGACGCAGCACTTGGACGATTTCTATTTTGGTACCTTACAATGTATTTTTATAATTTTTTTCCTCCCCCTCCCCTCTTCTTTCTTTTATCAGAGACAAACAACAGCTGTGTTATTGGCACAGTGTTGAGAAAGGGAAGCTAGAGGTTAGCAATGGCATAAAGATAAGCAGTTCTGGTGTAAATCAGATCCTTCACAATGCTGAGATTAGAAATTGTCGCTTGTCTACAGATAAATGATGATTTCTTGCCCTCCCCGTATGTGCAAGGCACTTGGCACTTTAATTTTCCATTCAAATGGTTTCTGAACACTTCACTTTGGAGTGGAAAAGGCCAGGATCAAGTCTCCATTCATACTGCGGAAGGACTGAACCTGATTCCGCTGTCAGTACATGCACACCATATGGAAAAACCCCGCTGTGCTGACATCACAAAAGCAAAGAGCAGATTTAAGCAGTGAATCTGGACCACTGGCTCTTTGTTGGCTACCAAAAGTCTCCAGGTGGGTGCTGAGCCAAGCTTGGGGGTGGGAAGCCCAGCTGGAGAGGGAAACTGCCACCTTCATCAAATAAACCAGGCTTAACCCAGGCACAGCTCCAGGACAGGGGGCAGTTGGGGTGAGGCTCCACTACTCCAGAGTCACATCTTTGGTCCATATGGCACTCGAACCCCGGTGCCTTCTGGTAGAGGCTGGGCAGGATGTTTGATCCCTGTGCCCAGGGGTTTTTGACAGGGAGAGCTCTGCACACAGTGAGCACATGCTTGGCTTCTCGGAAAGCTGAAGGATGATCAATAGTTGATTAATCTAGTGAAGAAATTAATGTATTAAAAGCAGTGACTGATGTCAAATACATTCTCTCTTGCTCATCGATTTTCTTATTTTTAACCTGCATGTGCCCAAGTTATGAAGCCCGATTCCAGTGTGCAGCTAGTACATTCATCTATTTAATTTCATATGGATATAATTTACTAAGCAATGTATTTGATTGAGTAAATGTGGTGCCATTGATTTTGTGGCTGAATTATCTGATTTGATTGGCACTGTGTCCCATTTAATAGAGAAAGCAACCAATCCAATAAGTAATGTTAGTAATTGGGTAGTTGTTTTCTAAAGAAAGCCTACTTGAGTTTAAAGAACCGATGTTTCTTGGCTGCCGTGTAAACCAGATAAATTTGTACGATAGATGAACATGATAACATTTATCTCATGTAATAACAGAATGCTGGACTCTCTAATGTAGCATCAAGGGTTCTGAGGCAGTGTGCACAGAGCAGCTTATATGCAGTTTATACATTAATACAAAGCTCAGGCATCAGGTCCATTAATTAATTAATCCTCAAAAGACATTCAGAAATGCCATACATGCTGATGAGCACACAAAGGCGCAGCAAAGGCAGCTGCCCTGCCAGCCCCACGACCCACCGCGCTGCTCAGAAGTGCTCAGGTAAGGGACCAGAAGCAGCCTTCACACCACTGTGACTCTACACAACTAAGGGACCATCCCTTCCTGGTAATACCTTTCCAAGCCTGAATCTGAGGCAAGTAATCTTATTCAAGGTGATGTTCAATACTGCTTAGAGGAAGGATATTTAATTAAATGCTAAACTTGATAAATTTGATACCAACAATCATCTGTCAAGTTCATGTAAAACTGATAGTAATAAAAGCGGAACAACTCATATACTGATTTTTTTCTTGCCTATGCTGTATTATTTTGCAACAAGAGAAGCCAGCATACATCGTTTGAATTCCATGCTTATATATTACAAAATACAATCTAGTCATAGTGCTGATGTGACAGCCAAAAGGAGCTTAGATATTAGCAGAAGAAAGTGATTTTTTTATTATACCATTTTATCACTGGATGGAAATTTCAGGACTTAAATTTACCATCACATCCACACCTGAACCTGAATATCTGGGAGGTCATTTACTCCACTGCACAATAAAAGGGAGTCAGACAAGGTAATGCATAATGGAAATCACAGCAGAACTTCCATTTGCAGCTACGCCATACATAACACTATCAGCTGCACGATCTAAATTATGAGGAGATGCGACTTGCTGATGATGAATACAGAACATAATGATCAGGGAAGGACAGACCCTGAGGGAGGGGGAATGTGCCACTTGTAGAGGTGTTTATCAAAAAAGAGATATGCTTCTGTACCTTAAAATGCTATTTTTCTCAAAATTTATTGCCGATACTGATAAGCAAGACCTGTTTGTTTACTTCACGGCAATTACAGGGTTGCTCAGAACTCTATATTCAGGCAGATTTTCCCCACAGAAGAGGCTTTTCACTGAACGTTTCAGGGTTTTACTTCTAAAAGTTCAGAACTTCAAAAACATTTTTAAGTGTAGAAATATTCAGCTTTTTCTGTTCAGAGGCCTAAGCTGCAGCTTTCAAATTCTGAACTTCTTAAGAAAGGAAGGATGTTTCAGGCTCCAGAACAACAGAGAATATTTCATTTTCCTCGGATTGCGGCCAGGAGGAACCCCGGGTGCCGGGGCAGTGGGGACAGGGCACTGGACTGGGAACCCACGCCCCCAGGGACGCTGGGTGGGTACCAGCCCCAGCTTCTCCCGCTGCCACCAGCACACGGCCCACGATGTGTCATTTGCAAGCGCTGCTGCCAACCCTCACGTGTGGCGTCTTCACCTGACATGCTGGATTTACCAAGAAAAACCAGTTCTTCCCATATGAAGTGGGGGGAAAAAAGAAAAAAAAGAGAATAGCTTTGTGTTAGATCTCCACTTTTTAGAGGAGACACTCAGCATACAGGCTCTCCTGCCTCTCCTAAGCCAGCTTTGTGTGAGAACTGGAATGGGAAACGGCAAAGACACCCGTTTATCTACCCTTAATTAAATGCTGAAGTTCTTATGTGCAGTGGCGGAGACTGTGTTGTGGTGCAGTGTGAAACACAAACCACACGAATGGTGGTAATTACAAGCCAAGGGATTCTGCTAATACCAGACTTCCAGTCATTTTTCCCTCAGTAATTAGAGCATAGCAAATAAATCAGTATGCAGTTGATTTAAACAAACTGCCACTAGAAGAATTATTTGCTGATGACTTTCCTTGCAGATCACATATCTACTGCTGCCACATATCAGGGAAATTATTTTTCTTTCTTCAAA
>NW_010265137.1:0-16598 GCF_000690775.1 Eurypyga helias | reverse complement strand
TCGTGGACAGTAACAGGAGCATTGTTAGAGTGACGTGTAAGACATAACTTGCTTGGAGTCCTGGTGCTCAAATCAAAGCATGCTGCTAAGAATAATAAAGGCACTTATGTGGATGAAATTCAGATTGGAGGCATCTGTTTGAAAACAAGAGGACACGTTGCTGTCGAGGGACTGGCAGAGATGGATGTCTCCATAATAAAACACCAGCAAGTGATGTCTCTGTCTTATTTCTGGCCAGGAGGACGAGATACTCCTTGGGGGCCTGTGACACACATGAGCTGTCTCAGTCCAGAGTTCAGGGAACCTACATTAGCCTATCCTCCCTATGAACCAAATCATCTAAATTGGGGCAGTTTATAGAGCAAGGAAAGCTGGGGAGATCCTGAAACATATAATCTGGAAGTAAAAATTTCACCAACCAGGATGCCTGCCGTAAGGTTGCAAAAGATGCAACAGATCTGAGTTATCCCAGTGCTGCCTCACTGTGAGTTTGACCTCTCCGAAGATCGGAGGGAAGCAGGGTCAAGTCATCTGAGTGGCCAGTGAAAAGGCAACCTCTTTACCACTGTTAGGCATGCTGTTACCATTTTGTGGACAAATCTTCAGCTCCTTATGAAAGTGGCAATTTTCCCAAGCACTGTGAGTATGCTGAGGCTATAAAAGCACCAGCAATGTGTATCAAAAGCAGGATCTTTGTCTACCAGATGTCAGCTAATAATAAGAGGTATTATACCAGCACTGAGACCCATTGTGAAAGCCATGTACAAGCTTACGAGCTAAGCTAGCTGATTTACTGACTGCTTCACACCCGCATTGCATGAGCTGGTTTGAATGTAATCTACTAAAAACACCCCGATGGGACCCATAAACTTTATATAAGGAGCCTTAACTCAAACAGTAAGAGACTCAGAGGACCCATGGAGAATGGCTCAAATGCTGCAGTGGATGGATTTTTTAATGCATTTTGTTTTTTCTTTCGTAGTCACAAGGGCTGTTTTCTGTTTCTTTTGCAAAACAAAAGCATCCCTCCCCAAAAGTGTTCCCAGGTCTCCTCTGCCACAAACACAGGCCAGGCAGGAACGTTGTGCCAGCACGTTGTAAGCCACGCAGACTTGGACGGGCTGCACATTGCATGGGAAAACAGCTGGGCAACCTTTCCAGGTATTTGTCCTTGGTGGGGATTTGTAAAAAGAACGGTCAGCATTACATCGTGGCATATTTGCCCTCTTGCTGCAGCGGGAAAGTTTAGGAGGAATGTAAAAGTGTAATTCCCAGTGGAAAAAACCTTCCACACTGGGATGAAAGCCTTTCCTTTGGAAAAGCAGGGCTCCTCTGCCTAGATTGCAGGTCATCTGGCCTGAAGACACGTGGACCGATGACGCGCTTGATGATGCACTGGCGAGCCTGAGATCAGAATTAGACCCTGTATGACGATAGAAGTGGTCGGGGTGGCTTCCTCAGCTGCTGCATGGTGCTGGCATTGCCGGAGGGACAGGGAACAGATGTCATGGTGCACAGGGCTAAGAGTGACCGAGGGGGACAGAGGGAATGAGACTTGCTGGGGCCACGCCGGTCAGTGCGGTGGCAGGGAGCAGCCGCTCTCCCTGGGCTGTTTCCAGCCAGCTAGTGCTTTTCATGCGGATGCTGTTTGCCGTTGGGCTGCCAGGCAGATGGCAACTTGTATTACAGGTTATCGAGCTGAGCAGTGGGAGTCAAAACAAAATTATCGCTTTACTCCCCCACACTAATGAGAAGTGCGTCACCCAGTTGTTTGGGCACAGTTGTTTGGAGCTTGTTTTATGCTTCCTTTGGATCTGGTCACTGTTGTAAGGAAAAAAATGAAGCCAGGGCCAGTGGTGTGCACTGGTCTGGTAAATTCCTTCCACCCACATCCCTGGCTACGTGCCTATTCCTGTCTGTAGGGGACGCTTGACAATAATCAGAAAATCATCAAGTTTGTGTCAATGTCATGGCCAAAGTCCCCTCACCCCACTCCCCAGCCTCTTCCCACAAGCACAGGAGGGTCATGGCTCACAACATGCCTCCTCCTCTCCATCACTTTGTTTTGAGGTTGGTACACATCAGATCTGCCTCCGTGTCCCCCCGTTTCCAAGAACAGTTCTACAGAAACAGAGTTTCTGGCCTCACCTTTCTTCCTGTGTTTTTCTTGTGAAAACAATAATGAGGTATTGATCTACCTTGTTGAGACAATGAAGTTTCTTTAATTAGTTCATTAGACCTTAGCACATCAAACTTGGATGAATGCTCGACTGAATCCTGGTTACTCACAGGAGTAGATGATTTCAAAAGGCTTAGAGGTGGCGGGGGTCCTGGGCCAGGGCCATACACGGGATTTGGCTGAAGATCATGATTTTCTCCATGGAGGGAAAACTCACGCTCGATGAACCAGGCCTCGAAGGTCGTCCTGAGGGAAAAGGAAACTCGACAGTGGAAATTTGAAGAGCTGAAAGGGTCTTTAACTGAGGAGTTGAACCCTTGTGATGCAGCAATGTATTCCCAAAGCTGCTGGCAAGTTTGGTCCAGGAATAAGGTTTTTCTGGTTTTAAATCAGTGTTTAAAAGTACATATGAAAATAGGATGACTATAAAATCACATAAAATTACATTGTAATTAAATGGATTTTCCTTTTTTTTAAGGGGACAGTGAGCACGTAACTTCCAGAGAACCAGCGGGATCCTTTCACTAAAAAAGACGTAAGACCTGCACTGGAACATCAGTACAAATTCTAAGCAATAGCACAGGTCAAATCAGAGCAACGGCTGCAAGACCACATGGGCTGCAACATCCCCATCCAGAAGGGTCTGGGCTCTTTCTGTCGCCTGCCCATCGCTCCTTTCCTGTTCCATCAGGACGCTGCCATTTGAACTCCTGTTCAGCTGGAGAGGGCATGGCCGCAAGGCTTGTCCTACCACTGCTGTACTGCACTCCAAATAGTAATTTCAAACCCTGTGATGCATTTTCATTTCACAGCTCAACCTAATCCCTGGGGAGCAGAAGAGAGTAAACTGCAGGGAGCGTCACATTGGTAGAAGTTTGGTGGTGAGTTTGGGCTCTCCTGCCTTGGTCTCAGGTTTAAATTAGAGCAATAATCCAGCAGGTATATGCTAATCAAAGGGTGATGGGGAGGATTTTGATCAAAGATGCTTCTTGGAGTGTGAAGCAGAAGGAGCGTTTGCCCTTCTGTTCCAGCACAGATACACACTGGAGCCCAGCTCCTGCCTGGGGGGCAGGTCCCCTGCAGGAAGGTGCCAGGAGACGCAGGCTCCTGTCCACCTCCTCACCCCCACACAGTGACCATGGCCCATGCCTGGTGCCCCTGGCTCAGTCGGGCTGTGCTGGCACCACAGATCACAACTTACAGCTCTCCCTGCACTCACTGGGATGTGCAAGTCAACAGTGCAACAGCACAAACCTACGGCCCTTCTGATCCCATCTTTACTCCCCCTTCCTCCCAGAGGAACAAATCTCTATTAAAAAGTGTCATTTGCATGTCCACAAACCATGGAGAGAAACTGGAAATGCATTTTCTCGCTGAACCTGATACAAATAAGGATTTGGCTGTTTGGTGCCACTTTGAGATAATTGTTTCAAAGGATGTGAATGCAGAAAATACTTTAAAACAACTTTAGAATCAATAGCTATTTTAATTTGCAACTTGCAGCTTACTTTGACAAATAACTCCAAAAAGGAGGATAAATAATACAGCTTCAATTATATTTCTGTACCATATTTATCTTATTTTGTGTTGTGTACTGCTGAGCTAATTCAATTTTCTGCTGCCAGCCCATGCTTGTTCCCCTTTCACTTGTAATATATAACTTTATGAAGAGGGACTAAATCTTCCTGTGTGAATGGCACTTTATCCCTGAATGAGAATGTTTCTGGAAAATAAAATCAAATAAACCAAAAACAATACTCTTCGTAAAAGTAAGAATAAAAGCTGAGCTATTTTCCAGCAGGGACAAATAATACACAATGGAGGGAAAGCAGGTGGCAGTTGGAAGCATCCAAAAACCCCAGATGCTTCTGGCTTCACAGCTGGGAACCAGGACCCGATATCCATTGCTTGGACATGGCGCTCCTTTGAATTTCCCCTTCCAAGAGGGGAGGGTGGGAGATTGCTCCCTGCTACCGCCTTGCTGAAGGACACAGAGCACTGTGGGGTCACACTGAACTACACAGTGATGCACAGGCAGAAATAGGTGGTTTCTGTCCCCTACAAGATAAAAATTTCAATTGATTTTGGAGCCTGGGGATGGAAATTTCAGATTGTATTTATCTAAAGATGAAGATGGAAGCTCATTGGTGAGCTCGTTGCTCACTTCCTGACATTGCTGTAACTTTCGTATTCTGTAATTCACTCTCATGAGTTGCTGTTGGAGCTATTTCTGCTTCTATCCCAATGCCTTTTAATTTGTCTCTAAACTGCTGCCTCAGGAGGTGGAAAACAAGCCACGAGCGCTTGTTTCACGTATCAAGGCAAAATGTCAGTCAGCTTCTGCCTGTGGGCACCTGCGCTGGTGCCAGTCATCTTGATCCATACCCAGCGCGAGCGGGAGGGCTGCTGGGAAAAACTAAAGAAATAGAGAGGAGGCCATTCTGCTAAAGGTTGGGAATTGTTTGCAGCAAACTGACAGATGTTTATGGTTCATAAGTACATTCCCAAAAGGACAATGTTAGTAGCTTGAAAAAACGGAAGGGAGGAAAGATGGAAGAATTGATTTAACATCTGTGTTTTTCTTGAACACGATTTCTCTTAGGAATATCAGGGAAGCTGACATTTTCGCGAGGCAGGAGAAGTGGGATTCATGGCTAATTGTGGTCCTGATGGTGCAACAAAGCAGGGGATCCAAAGGAAAGCTCTGTGGGCTGTAGCATCTCCTTCACAGCTTCTCCACCACCTGGAATACTAACAATGAGAAAACTATGGGCCCGCTACAACCCTGGCTCCTCAGCTTGTTTCACACAGCGCTGGGAAACTGATGGTTTTGCATCCTGTCCCTTGTCTCAGCCTGACACACAACCTGGTGAGAACACCACCGCTTCAGATATGCCATGTCGGGAGAGAAACCCACCATCAAATCCTGGCTTTTCCCTCTGCTCTCTCCTCTCGGGTCTGCTGACAGCCAGCCCCACTGGTTTGCAGACTCTCCCGTGCAAACAGCTTGGGTTACAAGTGTTTGATTATTTTTTTAATTTTCCACTAAACTGGCACTGCTCTAGCGCAAATGTCACGTAACAGGTGACTGTGGGAGCTGTGCACGCAGAGAGCGACACAGCAGTGAAGCAGCCTGCTTTCTCCTCTCTCACACTTCGGAGTTACAAGATCCACATCGCACTTTCCTTCATTTCAGCCCGCTTGGTGTTAATTTTAGCATCTAAACCTTCTATTTTAGAGCCGAAAACACAGCTGATAACATGGTTAACAACTGTTGCTGTGGGCTCCCTTGGCAGCAAGGCATTAGCATCCTCACTAGCATATTGCGTTCAGCTGCACTTCCAGGTTTCAGTCTCCCAGCTCCTCCCCAAAAATGTGGTTGGTGCTGCAGAAGCTGCGGTCACCACCACCCTCCTGTGCTCAGTGCTGATCTGGCTGGCTTATTAGACAAAGGCTAGGGTACTTTTGCCACTGATAGTATCAGCTCCTGTGTGATGGATGAGCCTGCAAGCGCTTCCCGTGTCTCCATTATTCATCTGTATCGTACGCTGCCCAAGAGCACCAGCTGCTCAGTCCCCTGTGCCAGCAGGTCACGTTTTCAGGAGCAGGGAGCCGTATGTAGGGTGCACATCGAGTACACACAAGATACTTCGCTCATGAGTTGGTGCTTGGTGTTCTCTCCTCTTTCCAACTCTTCTCCTTTGTCCAATAGATCAGGCTGGGGCTCCTCATGCAGCCTCCCCTGTCCCTCTGGCTAGAGATGCTCCAGCTCTGGTACTCACTGAGGCCCTACAACTACGATGGCTTCTAAGGTAGACCACTAAAGTTCAGGGTGATCTCCAGCTCTGGACCTGCACAAAAAACCAGCAGCTGCAAGGTCACTAGCACATCTCAATCAGGCCACAGAGGTGTGAAGCTGCACACGCCAAGACTGGGTCTCAGTGAAGAACAGGGTGCAAAAGCAAAGCGTACACCTCTCTGGTGCATAGCAGTGCCAGAAATCTCAGATTAGCCAAGAGCAGGATCAGCTGAAGATGTAGATTTTTTTCTTTAATTTTATTTTCAAGTAATAAACTCTGTAATTAACCATAGCTTAATAAGTCATCAATCTTGTGCAAAAAAAGGAATAATGAACTAATTAACAAGGATGCATTCTCCCAGTGTAGAAAATCAATGCCTTATCTTAATGTAGGGGTATCTCTGGAGGCAAAGGAAGGAGGTTGGAAACAATTAAAGAAACTAAATATTGAGTGAAAATGCTGGCGTGTTTTTTCCCCCAAAAGGAAAAGGATAAAGAGACACAGACAAACTCCAATGTCTGAACCCCAATATGCTTATTTCCCTTGTTATACTTAGAGAAAACAGATGAGGAACTACCCTTAGTATTCTGAGTAACTGGTTTACATTTAACCAAGACAACAAGAACCAAAAGGCTAGCAAACCCCCTTTTAATTACCCTCCTTCCCGTCCCCACAAGTTTAAAGATATGTAAATCTGCCATTAGAGTCAGTGCCTTGAGAAGGAGTGAGTTTGCACTTGCATTAGATTTCAGAATGTGTCCTTCTAATCTTCCTGCCTCACACACTCATTCCAGTGATTCCCTTTGCTTCCTCTTGTCAGCCTAAAGTTAATTCAAGTCATTTTATACTCTAAATGCAAGTCTTTTCTTGTATGTTTAAAATACAGCTTGAGCCTCTCCTGGTTCAATAGAGTCACCTGGGTTGTAAGCAACTGCTGAAGCAATTGCTGCTTCTTCCCACAAGAATATTGCATTCTCTGTTGCTCACAACAAAGGCATCACGAGCGTTAATATTGTTGTCGTGGTGACTGACAGCTGCTGCAAATATGGCTGATCTCAAGTTAAATTACTGCACTTTGGAGGCAGCGCAAAGCTTTGAATGTAGCTGTCAGAGGCTCCTGGGGAAAGCAGGCAGTCGAGAGGCATCCACCAATTTCCTGACAAGAGTGCTCAGAAAGCCTTGCATACACCTGCTCTCCAAGCGAGGCCATTGAAAGGGACTGGCTTTTTATCTTCTGCGCTGAGAAGCTCAAAGTCTCAAGGGAGAGAAGAAAGGGCCTCCTCCATCCCTTCTGTGGTGACTGCGTGATGGTGACCAAAAAGGAGGAGGAAGACATCTCTCTTAGCAACAGTTGGTCCATGAAGGAACAAAAAGACACCCCCCATTTTGCCCTGATGCCCACAATACAGCCCCACAGTGAGCTTCCAGACACCTTCAGTCAGGCTGGCACATCAAGTGTCTCCCGGAGAGTGAGCCGAGCTGCAGGATCTTCAGTGAGTGCAAACATCTGAGGGCACGCCAGAAGCCACTGTGTCAGGATGTCTCTGGAGAAGAGACCTGCGTTTATTCTCTTCTGTCCCATGGTAACTAACTGGCTTCTCATCTGCAGGTATGAGATGGGCTCAACACACGGTGTGAGCAAATACAAGATGTGCACTACAACGAAAATCAGACCAGGATGAGTTCCCATGAGTATCATCACTTCTAGGAGCCTGGGCAGGTTGTTCAATCCATCACATTCAAGTCCTGCTCCTTTAACGAATCACACACTGAGGCTCCCTGAATCAGCTGAAGGAAGAATGCACGTGCCAATGGGTGGGCATAATCTTGGCTGAGTAATGGTCTCTCACCACAACTCTGAAGGGCTCAAAAGCTACTTCAAGGAATAAAAACCATGGTGGAGCTAGTGGAAGAATGAAATCAAACAGATGGAAGTGTGGGAGTGGAGCTTGGGCCAAGAAAGGCCAATTTCAAACCATATTTTTAATTAAATTGGGGAAGTTTTTAACTGATAAAAACATCTTTAGTTGGATTTAATGGCATTTAGCTGCTTTAATTGGGACGTCTATATTAGGAGTTTGCAGACAGAAACAGATAATAAGGCGACAAAAACAGATCACAGGGGCTTAAAATCCTGGCATTTGCATAACCCAATTGTTCACATTATGAAATGGAAACCCTGTTATCAGCTTGCATAAAACAGCTTGTTTTGGTAGATTGCAAATACTCTGTTTAATTAACCAAGCTTCAGGGACAGTGAATCTTATTGTTACAAGATACAACTCTGGAAATAAAGGCATTTTCATTTAAATAAAACAAAAGTGGATGTTTATCAGGATGTTACTTAATTGTCAGCACTGCTAAAGAGTTTTGTTTCTGCTATAATTTATGAACTGGAATTGATCAGTGAAACAGGAAACCAGGCACCTTTGTCCTGTACCATTAAAGCTCTGTCATCTTAAACCCAGGCATTAATGATGCCAACAGCTAAGAGGAAAGGAGAAAAAAATACTGCAAGTGCATCGGAAATCCTGGGTTATGAATGAAATCCAGTTATTTCCCAGTTAGCCCTCTCAAAGCATCTCTATCTTGGTAGTATCTACCCCTGCACTTCCAGAAAGTTCACTACGGTATCACCAAGGTCCTACCACTGAAATCCAGTTATTTCCCAGTTAGCTCTCTCAAAGCATCTCTATCTTCGTAGTATCTACCTCTGCACTTCCAGAAAGTCCACTACGGTATCACCAAGGTCCTAGCATGTTCCCCAAAGAGCAGAAGATAAAGCTGGGCAAGCATGAGGGTCTATGCCATTGATACATCCCTTGACACCCCCTCCCCCGGCATTCAAGCAGGAAATCTTTATCTGAAAAGCCAGGAACTGTCAGCAGAGTAAGATGAGAAATAACTGAGCTGCTGGGGAGGAAATGATTAGGTTTTCTGTGCAGAAAACACTGCTGGAATGGAAAACATTGTTGTTTTGAGTCTGAGACACAATAAAACCTAGACTTTCCTGTATCTAGATGTATTTTTGCTAACATTTCCAGTATGTCAGAAAACATTTTTCACTAGAGGGAAAGAAATAACCAAGCAGCTCCAGAGATACTGTTTGCCATTCTGCAGTCTCCCTGGGAGCCTGTCCCGGGAATGGTGCCAGAGGCCACACCTGGAAGCAGCTGTGCCACAGGCATGGCAGGAGCATCCTCTACCCTGGGACTGTGCTGAACTTTGAGAAATGCAAAAGGGAGGAAAAAAGGATGCTGCACACACAGAGGACAGGCCCTGTCCACATTGCCACTAATGCAAAATACAAATCACAGGATGCTTCTCTGAAATATGCAACTGTACTTGAAAGGACACAAAAGCTGTAATTGCTGAGCTGCTTCCAGGAACAAAATGTACTCCGTGGCCTGAAATAACGTCTTATTTCTATGCTGTGTTTTTCTATGATTCCTTAAATATGCTTATCACATTGGTCTTCTCGCAGTGCGGCACCACTGAATTCCTTCTGCTCAGAAATGACAATGTGCAACAAAGGATTTCTGACCACCGTGAAACCCCTCACCAAAACACCCAGAGACCCTGGGGGAGAGTCTGCATGGGAGTTTAGCAAGAGGCAGAAGCCGCTGGTGAACCCAGTAAAGCATATTATCAAAGAAATGTGCTGGAGTAATCAGAGGGGAGAGCAGATGCTGCTGGCAATAAAAGCCTATGTGAAATCCAGCTGAGAAGCCTGCTGAGAGACCTACAGGGGCAAATTTCCCTGTGGTAGGACAAAAGAGGCCCAGCAAGTGAATAGCAGAAAATTCTATTGCAAGGTACCCATTATCAAGCAGCAGCGAAGCTGCAAAAAACAGAGAATTGAATTTGAGGAGGGAAGGGAAGCAGGCACCCCGTGGACACAATTACAGACACATTTTAGAAATTGCTGGGTGTGTAAATGCAGGAACAGCAGATGGGAGAGGTCTGAGGATGGAAGAGTAGAGCGGTCTCCCCACATGTGCCAAGGAAACGCACAGCTGTCCATGGGGCCAGCTCCTTCACACGCACTGCACAGGCCCACCAGCACGGGCACAGCCCCTCCGTGGTCCACACCCCGGCAGACATCCCTCCCGAACCCCGTGTCCTGCCTCCCTGGGCCCCCACGGCTGTTCTTCTCACCCTGCACAGCCTCTCCTTCACCCATGCCCCTTGGATCACCTCTGGTTCTCAGTCACACAGGTGGAATTGCTCCTTTGCTCCTGCAGCCCATGTCACCTGTGCCATAAATGCTTGGCAGGTGAAGGCTGGTACAAACTCCACAACAAAGCCCAATGCCCTTTGCATGTCCTGGGGGTGAATTTTCAGAGGGGCTGATCTTTCCCTGTAGGCACCAGGCTCTGCTCTCAACTGGGTTAACTCGTTCCAGGCTAAGCCTCACAAAAGCTGGGCTTTCCCACGGCTGCAGCACCTCACACATCGTACCTGGGTCAGCAGGGACCAGGATGGCAAACCACATGTCCCCCAGCTTCTTGTTACAACCACCTGCAATCTCAGGCTGAGTCCCAAATGATAGAGAAGCCCAGCAGCAGCACATGCTCAGGGCTACCCCGGTGGGATCCCCCACCGCCTTGGGAACCTGCTCCCAGCCCAGCACTGCTCAGTCCTCAGCTACCCCAGCCCTGGAGCTTTACAGGGGAACTTCCCAGCAGCCAGGCTGCTCTTGGAAAAGGTGAACCTGGTGCTTGAAAAGCAATAAATCCTTTAATCCCTGCAGCCACTTTAACCCTTGGCCTCCTGAGCCTTGCTGAAGGATCTGAAAGCTTGCTGAAATCCCAAAGTATCACAAGGATCATTGTACATCCTTAAATAAACCTTCTTTCTTTACCTCTCTCTCCCTTTGTGAGGATTTATGCTCTGCAAGAGGCACAGCTGCTCCTAAGAAAACGGCTTGAGGTTCAAAAACCCCCTCCTGGTTTTTACTTCGTGGCTCTCACAAGGGTTAACAGTCCTCTGGAGAGTGCAGAGCAGCCTGTCTATCCACTTTGGTAATTGAAATCAATTTCTCTGCCTTATCTTTAGGAAACCTATATACTCAAGACACTAATCTGCTGGCTCTGGAATCTTTTAAATGAAAACCTATTAGAAAAAAGAAAAAGGTCCTCTCCCTGCCTGCTGATGCGTCTCTGCTCAGCTTCTGAGGGGAGAAACAAACTCCAGGCCCTGGACTTGTTTTGAGAACAAGAACCTGCAGCTGGTCAGCCCTTGGGCCTCCTGGGCAGGGAGAACGAGTGAGCTCCCTTCCCTCTATCCTGATGCCAGCACTTCTGACTTCCCCAGGCAAGGCAAGGCGTCTGCCTTGACAGGTCCTGCTGTGCCCAGGACAATGTGGAATGGGAATGGTGGGAAGGGAAACCTGCTGCCTACTCATGGACCAAAAGAGCTCATGTGCTGGCTAAGAGGACACCCAGTGGGGAGGATGGATGTCAAAGACCCCCAGATCGAGAGAGGAGCTAAGACAGGGGCTTTCAGCCAGATACCTCCTTGGAGCAGCTCCTTGGCTCCTTCAGGAGTTACTCCCAGCTCTGTTCCTCTGACTCCTGCAGACACTGTGCCACTGCAGAGGTGTCGGAGCCAGGATGCCAGTTGTGCACACTGATACGGGCACAGCTGCAGTCAGCCGAGCCCCTCACCAGCAGCACAGAGCAGTGGAAGCCTCCCTTCACAAACCTCTCAAATCCTCAGTTACCTAAAATGAAGCCTGCAGAGAAAAAAAGCAGATCCAAACCATGTTCTCTCCTAATCCTGGTCATTAGGAGACCAGCCAAGCCAATAGATTTCTAATTTGCAGTCAATCGGGCTTGAAATCTCTGCAGTTTTGATTGTAATTACACAGATCGAGTAATCAATAGGGAATAATATCACCCTGACTCTAAAAAAGGGGGAGTGAAACCCCGCGAGCATATCCCTCTTGTTCCTGGGGCAGCAGGCAGGAGGGCAGGGCAGGCAGGGGCCCAGCAGGAAGCCCGCACGGCTGCCGACTCAGGCTTGCTCAGAGCAGGACGCTGTGTATTTTCAGCAGGTGCCTATGGTGGGAAGGAGAAAACACGAAACGGGGAATGAGGAAGCAAGCATACAAACTGATGGCCAGGAGATCTGATTTTTGACACCCACATGAAGTGGAGATCGAAAGGACTTGAGCTGATTTGGACCCAATAGTAATATATGACCCTTTCCGGATGTCTATCCTCCTACTGTCTGCAGAAGGAACCACTGCAGTTCTCCAGAGAAATTTGCATTTACCAAAAGTTAACAATTTGTAGTTTCCTTCAAACTAAGTGCACTTCTTGAGCAAGACAATATAATTAAATGAGGCACATTAATACCATGAGACAAGCATCACTGACCACGTTTATGACAATATAAAAGGAATTCGCAGAGAAAAAGAACTTAGACCCTATAAATCAAAGCATTTTGGTGCATAAAATTTGGGAACACAAGTCTATGAATTGTAATAGAGCATGACGAAGCCTCATCAGCAGAAGTAAATATTAAGCCCCCAATGACAAACAGATACCAAGCATCCTATCTGAATGTTTTTTCAATACATCAAATTTAAAGCAGTTCCCTGATTCTTATTCTCTTAATTGAGGTAATTTGCTTTAAGTGTTCCTTGCAGCTGAGAAATTACAATTGCACCTTTAATATTCTAATAATACAAACAGCCTTTTTTTTTTTTTTTTCATCTGATGTTAATCACTGTGTGCTCCTCTGCAGAGGAATCCTCTTTGGGTGAAAAATGCTTGGTAAGACTAACATGCACATCAGAAAATGAAACGTATGACAGTGATTTGACTGGGTAAGGGTAGATGAGGGAATGGCCATATCACTGGCCTGACTTCCCCATCCAGTTATTCATTATGTTAAATTGCCATTATATTCCTTTCAGCTCCCTGAGAAGTCAATATAACATAATGAAGTTATCACAAGATGAAGCTTGCTGAGCTAATTTGGTGATGCTAATATAAAGCAGTTCTTGGGTAAAGGTTGGGAAGACAGCTTTGTTTGCAGAAAAGGATAGCTGGGGTTATTCGAGACAGGTAGTAGTTTCATCCACCATCCTTGCCCTTTCAGACAAGATATTTTTATCCCTTGATTGCTAAAAATGTCAAAAAAAGTTTCAGTACTCAATGTCACAGCAACAGGAATCTGAAAGGTTGATATAAACACCGGCTGCTCTTGCCTCTGACCGCTCCGTGCTGCTGAACAGAAAAGCTTGCTTCACTCCTCCAGTAGCACAGCACTTGAGTATTTCTCAGGAAAGCCTGACACACACATGTTCTTTCTCAGCAGAAGTAATACCAAAGGAATAAGAATGCCAAGCTCATCACCAAATAACCCTTCTTGAGTACATCGCAGCTTATTTTCCTCAAATACTGTTGACAAATGATGCATGAGAGGGTACCAGGGAGGCAGCAGATACAGTGCCTGTCATGTAGCAATTGCTCAGTACTTACAGTTTACAGTAATTTGGAAATCCATCTGCACACATCTCACTAACTACCTCTGACATTGGAAACACCTGTAGTTTTTGATGGCCACCTCCATTTTGAATACATGGCATATTTTCTGGCTTCATAAGCTGTAACCACAAGCATATTTCAGCTGCTGATCTCCCCCCTCTCCCCCACCAGGACACTGCCACACTGGGGACAGACCAGCCCTCCAAATCAGACAACATGGCTCCTTGTTCCACGTAACTGGGCTACCACTTCCAAGGCTACCATTTGCAGCCACCCAATTTTGGCAGCCATTTATCAACTCACTTTAGGAACAAGAGGTAGCTCGGAGCTGCATTAATCAATTATTTTATTCTGCTCCTTGTAGGAGTATGTGCCCTGTCAACCAAGTCTTTGGTTTACAATTGTTCCTCCATTAATCTTAAGCATATCAAACTGAGCACAGGCTCGTTGTTGGAGGGAATAATGGAGAACACTGCAGGGAATAGGAATGCCCCCCCTGGTACCAATCACTTTGCATTAATGTGCATTGCATTAATTGCTCACTAACGAGTGTCTACAGAATACTAAGGGAGTAGCATTGGCTGCTGATGGAGACTGACAGAAACTGGAAGTACTACAGGAAACTAAACATATTTCACCACAGCCTGGGTATAAAGTAGCTTCAGGGCTGCATCATCATGGGATGTTTCCACACTACCCTCTGCTGGGGAGCAGAGCAGCCAGGCTGCTCCAGCCACAGGTCCTGAGGGATGCCAGGCACATGCTGCCCAGGGCTGAGGCATTGTGGGCACACTGGAGAGTCCAGGAAGGATGGGCAGCTGAGTGAGGAGGGAAGCAGGACAAATTTCCAGACTGGAAAATCAGACCACAAGTCCTTCTGGCTGATTTTCCCACCCCACAGAGCCCATGACATTTAAGTTATTACTAAGATCTACGTACAAGCACTGCTAATGCAATGTTGTCATCCCATTGCCCACCATTTTCCAACTCATGGAAGGAGGATAGTGAGTTTTATTTTACTTTTTGCTACAAGAATTAACAGAATGAACATCAAGGAGGAAGGTGGGCTGATCTGTAACTACCTGGCATTTTTATTCCTGTCTGAAAGGACTGTCTGAATGCAAACCTGACTTGAAATGAATCACCGAGTGCTTCTCGGTGCAGACAACTGAAAGAGGACACTCTAGGATCTGGATATGGGGAAAACAGATGTTCTTCCAGCATTTCTACCCCTTTTCCTTCCCCTCAAATTTCAACAGGCCATGTCTAATTATTGACTGGCACACATTCCCCCTCACACTGGGTTATTATCAGATGATAGTACGTGTGTCAGTCCACAGAATTAGCAGATATAATTGGACCCTTTTAACAAGGTACACAACACATTTTAAATTAAATTGCATTCCATAAATCAGGTTAACCTTTTCAACATTGCTCTAAGAAAATTAATTACTCATATCAAAGCACATGACCTTTTCACAGTGCTTGGGATTAGCTTCCACATTTCTTTTATTTTCCCTTCTTTCTGCTCCTCCCTCCTCTCCCCCAGCCCAGCCTTCTTTCTTCATTTGAAAATATCAGAGCCCAAACAATGTCAAGGCTGAGCACATTGCTTCAGCTTTCACAGCTCAACTAAATGCCACTCAATTGCTGCTCTTTTCCATTTCTCTTAAGGAACCTGCCCCCTCTTCTCCCTCCCTTTTCTAGAGGAGAACTCGGGCTGCCCAAGTGCCAACATTCAACATCATCTGACTTTGACTCCACTTTGATGTTTGCTTGACATACCCAGGAGTCTTGTGACTATGAAAAGACCTCCATTTCCACTACCAAGCAACTGGCATTGTTTCTACTTTTCTAGCCCTTAGAATCATAACATAAGGGTGGCTGCCGAGTGCCCCAAAAGCTCAGAAAGAAAAAAGGGAAAAATACTTCATTGTGTTAAAAATTGCCAGAACTTTCTACAACAGCTCTGCAGGGTTTATGGAAATAAATGTCAGCAGCACGGCCCCAGGTTGGGAACATCAGGAGAAAAGGACTCCTATTGAAGCCCCCATCAAAGCAAGCAGGGCAACCTTAAACACCGTCAGGTGGGAAAAACCCAAACAGGTGCAATCACATCTCTCCCCACCTGACCCTACTTGCAGCTTCCATGGAATTTGGGTTTATGAGCTTTTTTTAATGCCTTCTATGAGTTCAAAAACCAGATTAGCACTATCTGCAAGTAACAAATCTCAGGTCTAATTTGAGTGGATTAGAGCAGTGAAGGCTTTGTTGCTCCTTTTTAAGGGAGCAGAATGAGCTCACAGCATCCGCAGCAGTATTCCGTCACTGATAATACCACAAACAGCAGTGTCCACCCCATTCACCCACGTGCATCCAGCCACCTTCTCCCCCGCCATCCCCAGGAGTGAAGCAGCTCTGCGCCGGCTCCAGGACCCTGAGGAGAGACAAGGAAAACCAAGGATCACTCTGCAGGGTGAGCAAGCATTAGATCTCATCCCAGGGAAGCAAGGTCAAGTTTGTCACGCATCCTTGTGCGCTATCATATTTGTAATTTATTATTAACTTGGGCTACTTTGCAGACACTTTTCTGCAGAAAAATCCTTTGACAAGGGAGGGAAAAGAATTCTGAAGCATTCCTTAGACAGCAATGCTTATGCTGACAAAACACAATTTTCAGAAGTCAACAATTCATAGCGTAAACTTTGTTTTGCAACCATGCCTACTGCTTTTTGTTGTCAGAAAAGGCTCAACAGCGTTTTTCTTCTCCTGCAGCTCTTCTCCAAGCCTGCGTGGGTTTAGCGAAGCAGAGGGAGTCCCTGAAGGTTAAAGGCACACCCAAGGGCTGAAGGAGCAAACCCAGCACCCCCAGGTCTGCCCTCACCGCTGCACACAGTGGAAATTTTTACAGCATCGCCTTGTTTCTGATGCTGCGACCACTGCTCCAGCAGCCCACCAGCCTGGGGCACAAGCACAGACCCGGCCTGGGCCATCCTCACAGGAAACCTGCCCACCCTCCCACTGGAACTGCCTCAGGCACGACCGGGCGGCAGTAAAGGCGGGTCCGGCCCCGGCCCGCCCAAGGGCACTGCCCACGGCAGAGGGGGGTGTCCGGCCGTG
>NW_010265136.1:726-1049 GCF_000690775.1 Eurypyga helias | reverse complement strand
TAACGGAAGATTTGGAACCTAAGAACAGGACTTCTGAACTAGAAAGGACTGTTTGAGCCGTGTCACAGTAGATCTGGGACCTGAAGTATAGCTTTACACTGTAGAATCAAAGCTTTCCCCTGGAAAAATGAGGCTTTGCATGTTCAAAATCAGACTTTGGGAGTTCAAAATGGCACTCTGGGCCCTTTAACATGAGACTTTGGCTTTAAAATCAGAGCTTGGAACTTATGAAAAGGAGCTTGGACTCAAAAAGTGACAGTGTGGACCCGAGAAATGAGGTGTTGAACCACAGAATCAAAGCCATGGCCCCTACCGGCGAACAA
>NW_010265136.1:0-552 GCF_000690775.1 Eurypyga helias | reverse complement strand
CAGCTTTGGAATCTAAAAATGAGATCTTACAAACTCACCTGAGCCTTTGGACCAATAAATGCGGCTTTGAAACATGAATAAGCCTTTGGAAAAATAAAATGAGGCTTTCTACACTAACGGAAGAGTTGGAACCTAAGAAAAGTTTTTCTGCACTAGAAAGGAGGGTTTGGGCCTTCACAGAGTAGATCTGGCACCTAAAGGATAGCTTTACACTTTAGAATGAACGGCTTATCTTCAGAACTCAAGGCTTTCCACAGACTCCTTTGTCTTACCCTGCTCTCCACAGGTCAGGAATGACACGGCCATACACGGGGCGGGCACAGGCCCCCGCCTTCCAGATGGGGTGGGCCTGGGGCACACTGCACACGTGAGGGAACTGTCACTGTGCAACTGTGACGAGGAGTGTGAGAAAAACCTTTGTCTCAATAAATAAAGGAATGCAACATGGAAGTGGAGCTTTGCTGAGAAAACTGCTTCTACAAGGAAAAACACCTCGGGGAGCTACTCAGCTCCTAAACTGACACTGTCACCTAAACTGACACTCTTGGTGCA
>NW_010265135.1:0-27106 GCF_000690775.1 Eurypyga helias | reverse complement strand
CGGCGACTCCATGTGGGGGCCCCGGAGGAAGCTCAAGGCCGCCGCCCCATAAGCCGATAACGTGGTTGGGCTGGAGCGCAGAGGACGCCTTCCCCGGGCGGAGCGGGCTGGAAGGCGGGCTCCTCCATGTTGGGGGCAGAGGAGAGGAGAGGACGGTTGGGCTCTGAGGCGATCGACGTCATAATCAAGCTGGCGCCGGCAAGCTTCAGGACCGACTTTAACCGCCTTTCTCGTTCCGTTTCACCGTTGCCATAGTACCGGACCGAGGGGCTCGCCGCGGCCCTGACGGTGTCGGGTGCGGGGTAGCGGTGCTCTCCGCTGCTGGGGACCGAGGAGCCCGACCGAAAACTCATTCCGGGGCTGGGGGTCTCCGGAGGGTGGGACTAAAACGTACGTGACTTGAGGTGACATAGATTTTCTCTGGGCGGTGGAGACGATCTCCTGATGGGTGAGTTTAACAAGAAAAGGAACTTTTTCATGTTCTGGTGATTTTCCTGTTGGGGACAAAAGGAGGGGTTGACTTTTTAGGCAGTAGTAATGTTTGGTTTTAAATATTCAGTAAATTCCCTGTCAGTGACTACTCTCCATCCATACCTTGCACTAATACGCTTCAATACTGTCTCTTGGAGGCGATGGTAGTTTGGAGCTGCTTATCTGGCTTGCAAAAGCCATTCTTTGATGACCAAATTTTGTTTTGTATAGTTAAGTAGTTTTCTGTTTACACCTCCAAGCAATAGGAATATTTTAGTAGCGGGGTAAGAAAAATTTTACCGTTTCAGTTTGGAAAGAACGTCGCAAGCTCTGAGGTGTTAAAAATGTGTTACACTGCCCGTGTTCCTATGTTCAGTAGTTCACAACAGTGTAACCTGCCCTTTTTCCTGTGTGGGCTTCCACGGTTACCTCCTGCGAACTTCAGGGAGACCACAATGCTGATTCCTTTAACTCTGAAGGATGTGTATGGCATTTCTAATTTCCCGTGTTGTTTTTTGTTTTTTTCCTGGATTTAAGCCCTTCTGCAGAAATAGCTCTTTTGAATATTTAATCATCACAACCTTGTTTAAGGAAACTCGTTGGCAGCTGGTAATCATCTCTAAGTTGTTTTATGTTATGAGAACTCTTCCACTGTTTGCTTTTGTATCTTTTCTATTTTACACAGTTTTCTTGTAAATGTTAATTGGAATTGTTTCAGCTTCAACTGTCTTGTCACTGCTTCTACAAACAAAACTCACTGGCTGTTTAGGCAGTTTCATTGCTGATCAATGACAAACGCTAATGTGTAGTTACTGTACAAGTGTAGCATATACTGTGTTAATTGTAATAGATATTTTGGGTTGTGCTCCACTTTTATGTATGCCAGCTGCTTGTTATTGTTCTTTGCCATTTGGAACTTTCTGTAGGAATAAATGTAGAAGTAAGGGCTAACTGAACAGCTATTTTGAGCTTAATTTTTTTTCCCTTGATGGTTCCAGAAACATATTGCACATAAAGGTTTTTTTAATGCATTTTGGTGGAAGAATAAAGGCTCATGTTAGCCTTCAGCTTTGAGACTCCAGTGATTTTACCAATCGAATAATTGGTGATTTCAAGTCTAGCATTTAAATAATTTTTTTATAAAGTCTGTGGTGTTGTTTTTTAAGAGATATTTTAGTTGACTTCTGTTGGTATGCAAACAAAATTTTTGCTCTTCGGCACATGCATGTACAGTAGGAAATACAGATTTTAAAACTGTGAAATATAAATTAATACATATAATGCACATGGTGCTTCAGAGGGTGCTTTTTGTATAACTAAGAGATGTCTTTTGATTAAAAAATAACTCCCACAAGCAATGCTAATAGAATTGTATGAGTCCAGAAGAGTAAATACAATTGAATAAATATTTTTCAGTGTCTGGTGGACTTGCCAAAAGTCCGTGTTTGTTCTACTTGATCCTGCTTCACTGCTGGATTTTCTGGCAGTGGCTTGTTACATGTTCCTGGTTTAAGACAGTAATTGACCTTATAGTTGTAACTTACAGCTGTGGGATTTCAATTCTATCCAGCCTCAAACTTCCGCTAGAAAGACAAAGTGGGGAGAGGAAGTGCAGGGATTATAGGGGTTAGGCTGAGAGTTTATAAAATTTAACTGACAAAAATGGAAGAAGGGAATGTAGGAAGAGTAAGATCACACAGACACTGCCGCCTCTGTCAACTAAAAACTATCAGCTCTTGTTTTATTTTCTGGTGCACTTTTTCTGCCTACTGTCTCTCGTGCTACAAGTAGTAGGACAGTGCTGGGACATTTATCTAGTTTACACAACAACTGGTTACTTTTTTGTGTGCTGTCAAGGCTCTCTCACTAGGATCTTCAGTCAACTGTCAGTAAAGGCTCTGGAGGTTGTACCACTAAATTTTTACCTAATGCAGCTTCTGAAATAAGTGAATGCTTCACAGTTGTCAGTGATGGTAGTTTCAAGGGTATTGTTAGATTCTGAGGTTAAGAAAAAGATCCCAAGCTGGATATTTAAGATAAGACACAGATTAGATGTGCATTGTGTGTGTTCTCACACTGAACCCTAATCACAATTGTAAACTGAGTTGTGTTTACTGCATTTTTAATAGCACAGTATGCTGTAATTAATGTGTTTCACTAAATTCTGGAGGAGAAATAATTTATGGCATACATCACTTAATGAAGCCTTTTTGAGGGAATAGGAATGAAAGTGATAGCTGGTTTCAGATGTTCTTTAACTGATAGGGTCAGAAATTACCCTGCAGTTGAGTCCACTTCTGTATGCGCAGTTTGACTGACAACAATAACTGGGCATGCCAGAGGACACGGAGTTTAATTCTAATGTAAAACTAACTTTTTTTTTTAACATACAGTAGTTTAGGATGTGTTACTGGTTTATGTACTGTTATAATGGCAACTTCACAAAAAGCCTGTACAACTTTACTAGTTTGTGTAAACTAGAGATTTTTAAGGACAGTGCAAATATTCCAGCTGTAATTTGCCAGTTAAAGAATTGCAGTCTTGTATGGTTGAAAACAAACAAGCTGTGGAATGGTGGAACTGCAGTCTTCTCAGCCCCAGGAGCTGGTGCTGTCCAGTTAAGCACCCATTAACCCTTTAGCTGTTAGTTAACGGCTGCCTGAGTTCCTAACAACTAATCTCCTTGGTCTGTCGTGGAAGAATGCCAGGTGGTGTGAATCACCTTTCCAAAGTGCATTGTTTCCTCTGCAGCTGCAGAAAAAATTTCAGTGCTGCTGAAGAGGTCAAGGGCAGTAGCAGAAACTGAACATTAGGCAAATAAATAGAACGTATTCGTAAAATATTTTCATCAAGGTGATGGAAAAGGGATGGTAAAGATACAATCCAAGTTTGTAATTGATATTTGTTACCTAAATTTAGGATTGTGGCTTGTAAAGTTGGCTTGTATTGAGCCTTTAGAAGGTTACTTCGATGGAGATGGTTATGTTTGAGTTTTTAATCTAAGCTTTTGACCTCAAGATAGCTGCCTTTTTTTTTCCTTAATCTGTATAAAAGGGAAAAAGAAAAAAGAGCTATCTACACTGCTTGTGATTCAACTTAACAAAATCTGCCATCTCACTTTTGCTTATATTGCTCTGACCTCAAGAGCAGAAGTAAACCTGAACAAAGAATTCAATTTTATTTTGTGGTATTTGGCTAAATTTTCATTGTTGGGGAAGATATGGGATTAGTTTACTGAGGATAATGTGAATGAAGGTATTACAGGAGTAGTAAAAAAGCCAAATGTCAGTCTGTTAGTAAGAATGCGTCTATCTGCCTAGTCTTTTTAGCACCCATGAAGCTCTGGCCTAGAAAATGCTACTGTCATGTACATACTACTTTTCTTTCCTCTTAAAATTAGTTATGTTTCCTCAAAGGCAGAAAACACTAAACTGCATATGAATTTTGTGTATCACACACAGTTACGGGCCTGCAGGGTGGATGATGTGCACAGTCTAAGGGCCTTACATTAAAGTTTGGTCTTTACTGAAGTTCTGTCAGTACAGTTGCCAGGTTCTCACTGTACGGGCAGAGCTGTGCTGGCAAAAGCTCTGGTGCATACACAGATAGCTGAGAATGTGTTTGCTAATGCAACTTTTTTCATTCAGAGACTTTGAGCAACCTTTCAAAATCTTGCTTCCTCCTGAAATAAACTGCTTCCCTGCTTGGAAGGGCCTGTAGTAGTGTGTTGGTAGAGCTTTCTGTGCAGGCACACTGCTAAAATTGCCGCACCAGGATGGTGGTTTCCTGCTACCCCACCCTGCAAACAATGACTCGTACAGGTAGAAGTACAGTTGTACCGGTGTAGTTCACCTGTATGAGCACTTATGCCAGAACAGCTCTGTGGATGAGGGATTGTACCCCTTAATGTTCCTGATCTGTGCAGCTGTGGCAGTGGACATCTGTAGTGTAGATATGATCAGTCTTTAAGTCTGTTATTAAATCAAATTTTCATGTTTGCAAGGATTCTTGTGGGCCTGCTGCTAATGTGCTTTGAATTTTTCTGTGACCCCTTAATGTTCCTGATCTGTGCAGCTGTGGCAGTGGACATCTGTAGTGTAGATATGATCAGTGTTTAAGTCTGTTATTAAATTTTCATGTTTGCAAGAATTCTTGTGGGGCTGCTGCTAATGTGCTTTGAATGTTTCTGTGAGAAATTGCTATTTAGCTGAATTTAGCTGTGGCAACTTCACTCAGTTTCAAATAAGCACTTTTTACTACTTATCCAGAATAAAATACACTTGTAATACCTGGTGCTGTTCTTATTGTGCCACACTACCTGGCAAGTGGTCCATCCCTTCTATCCTTTATTTTTTCCTGACTGTTCTGATCCTGTACAATGCAATGTGAAATATTTTTTTTAATGTTTTACTTGGGGAAGTGATTTTCTAGTCTGAAAGCCATCAAAATAAACTTCAGTGGTGTATGTTTTTGTATAAACCAGGGAGCTACTTCATGTGTGTTTGCCTGTAGTAGTTACGTCACGCTGTGGAGTCACTCGGTGTCTTTTCTGTGTAACCGTCGCTGTGTGTGTGGTGCGATTCCGTACATACACGTTACATCCGACACTTCAGGGGGTCCCGTGTTCACTGCAAATGTGCAGGATTGCTGTCCTGTGTGTGTGCAGTTACCCACCTCGTGAGGCAGTGGCCCCCTTACGAGGCTTACGTAAGGTAAGTGAGTAGCCTGACAGAAATCATGGAGAGGATCGGGGTCTGTGTATTAGTTTCAGACATACAGTAGAGAGGGTTTATAATAATGGGTGACTAAAGATGTTTTAATTTGGAAAGGTTCATTTCTTTATTGACACAAGCACAGACGCCAAGCAAATGTATTTATTTTTAAGGGAAGCTTTTTTTTTTCCTTGGAATTAATACATTTGCTTAGTTATTTTAAAAAGTAAACTGTCAAGTATTGTCAGTTTAGAATATTTCTTCAATACCTTTCTCAAGTAGAAAAAAGTGATTTTGTAAACTTTATTAATGTATTGAGTCTGATTTTTCATGAGAAAAATCTGGAAGAAAATGGAGCACTTGTTTCTCCATGGTAGAAATTAAAATAGAAGTGGTTAATATTTACATTTACAAAATCTCACTACATCTTACAATTACAAAATCTCACTAGGTGATTGGCATCAGCATTGCATGTTGGTAGTACTGGGTATCATGGGCCAATGGGCGCTGAGTGTCCTGTAGCATGTTTTGCACCATACCCTGGAGATTCCAAATAATTTTTCAGCACCCAGTAAAAAAAGCCCAAACCCACTGTATTCAAAGTCAGAAAATCTGCAAACCACAAAACTTCATTGGAATGGTTTTTCTGGTGTTCCAGGTGTGTCTGATGGTAGAAATGTGGTAGTGACAGACACATCATGACACCACAAGGTCTTAATGTACCTCCAAAGATTCTGTGATGAAAGGTCAGAAATTTCTCTCCCCCCACCCTGCCCTGGGAGCTCTGATCACATTGGTGTGCTACAGTGTCTCTGGGGAGCTTTTCCCTCACACTGGAGGCTCCTGCAGTAGGGGTACTATTGTACATTTTCTTTCCACCGTCTTCAAAGGGTGCGGATTCCCTGTCCTCCAGTGCAGCCACATCTGTCCTGGTGCAGCCTGATCTCCCATGCCAGTAACGTCAGTTCCTTTTTCGTAGGAAGTTAGGTGGGGTACTACCCAACACCCAAAAGTGAGGCTGATCCTGTCTGTGTAAAGGGAGATGGGGAGGTGAGGGAAGAAGCAGGTCTGAATGGAAAGGTGTGATGTGAGACTGTATTGTGATGTCAGTGGTGCCATCCCTGACAAATTAATAACGTCTGTCTGGGGTTGAGATTTTGTTGTGATACTAAAAGCTGCCTTAAAACTGGATTTGGAGATATCTTGTCCTAATTTGGCTGTATAGCACTGATTATATTTGCCTGTAGTTATTACTGCTTCATGCAGCACTTAAGTACACATTTCCTACATTAGGATGGGGTATTTCTGAGGAACACGACTGTATTAATGAATTGCATATTACTGAATCTATGCTCTGCAAATTTCAGAACTTGTTGATGTGTTACTTTTTTAAGCTGTAATAATGTATTGGCTAGAATAGGGAGGAATTAACCACCACTTTCAAGTTAGTATTGTGGGTATATGAGGTGGTAGGCTTGATTATAATCTTGGAATTAATTTAATGTGTTTATTTAAGTTTCATCGTCTGGTTTTCTGCTGCTTCTCATGTCAGTAGTCTGCTCTTGCCTCTTTTGTGGATGAGCAGATGGAGGGAACTGCACTGCAGCCCTGTGTGTACATGGCTCTTCCAGTGCCAGTATGGAACCTGTTTCCTGCTGTTGGTAGGGGCCAGTAGATTGTACCTTTTGTCCATGGTCTGAGTGGAACTGCTCGTTTACCTACCAAGTAGGTTTTGCCCTACTGACTTCCTTTGGTCTGCTTTTGTAATGTTTGTTGATGCAAGGGATTAGCTTTGCTGCTGCTTAGTAGAAAGAGTACAGGTTTTCCAGATGGCCTTTGATAAATAGGGATTCAAAGGGATCGGTCTTCTGAGTGGGACCAGCATCAGCTAAGCCATATCAACATTCTGTTTGCATCAGAAATCATATCCTTTTATGACTTCTCAGACACTATTTTTTTTCCTCATGTGATATGTATTTGCTGCTTAGGATTTGTTTTACACTTAAAAAGCCTTTGTTTCTCTGCCACAGTAGAAGTAAATGTTAAGTAACAGGTCACACTGAAACAACTCCTGCAGGTACGAAGTTCTATCACAAGTCTTAAATATATTTGACGTGAGCCTTGCTTTCTTTGGTGCGTGTGTAGGGGTGAGTATAAGTGAGAGCTTTCAAAATCAGAGTCCTCCTTCTATAGAGTTCTTAAAGTGAATAGGGAGTAAGAGAACTCATAGGTTCAAGATATTAATTATTTGGAGTAAAGAATTCGTGCAAGGTGCTTGTATAACCTATAAATAATACGGTGCCAGAATTTGTGCCGATGACAGCAGATTGGCTGAGATTGAAGAGTGCTGTCATCCAAGAACATGGGATAAGGTACAACATATTGTCATCTAGCTGTTGACGTTGAGGATTAACATTAATGTGAGGATAATGATCACTAGTCTTTCATACAGATTCCCCAGAAAACGAAATAAAATAGCTAGTAAGCTGAGACTGAAGAATTTACCCTCAGTTTTGACATAGATTTTTTTATATATATATACACAAATTCTCAGATAAAGGAGAAATTATTTCTTTTGGTTGTTTTTAGTTCCTGTTACAGGTTTTATTGCTAAGCAGTCTTTCAAGATCCTTTTTAAGAGTGGAGTCTTCCAGGTTAACTGAGGCAGGGAACTCTTTATGGAGTTAAAACGATGAGTTCTAGGAAAGACAAAATCTTCATGCAGTCAGTGGACCCACTGAAGGTTTTATTACCTCTTCAGGGGAATGACAGAAAATAAAAGTGGAGATAGTGATCTGAATGTGTATTTGTTGGTAATATGCTGAACTGGCCTTTAGTCTAAAAATGGAAACACACAAAGATGGGGAAATGCTGGTGTTCTTTAAGAGCTTTACTCTGTCATCATCAGATTAAGATGTTATATTGAGGCTTCTTAAAAAGGGCTTAACGAAGGCATCATCGGCAGATCCAGGTGTCTTCAAGCTGCCTGTCCTGTAACTAATATCCCTCAGCCCTGATAATTAAGATAATGAATATCTCAGTGTTACTGGTGTAAATCTCCCTTTCTGCCTGATCCTTGTAAGCGGTTGGGTTACAAACGTGGCAGTAGGTAGCAGTGTGCTTTCCTTGAGGTTTTGTCTGAATGCGAGAGTAGAGAGATTACAAGCTTCCCTCTTTTTATTGATGAATAAAGATGTGTTAGAGGATGGATTTTTAACGTGTATTGTGTGTTTGTGAACAAGTGATATAGTGGTAACAGGATTTGGAATTTGGGAATCTCTTTTCTCTGTTAGACTGGCTGTTAATGCTGCTCTGGAATTTCTCCAAGCCAGGTATACTGAAACCCACACAGGTTTGCAGTAGGTAGAGAATTCACAGGGATGCTGAATGTGAGGGATGGCTTCTGTAGTCATACTGAGCGGGCAGCCCTGTGTTTCCAGCTTTTCATTGCTTGGGAATAGTTGACCAAATTGAAATTGAAAGCTTGTGACAGTTTTGGGATTTTTTCTAGGGTAGGATACTTTTGTGCTTCAGTTGCTTCTGGAATTTAGGTCCAGGATGAATTCAAATGCCTAGCTTGTTTTGGGGAAAGTGGAACCTTTTACCTCTAAACTAATGGGAGAGGAAAGATCTGAATAAACATTTTCTTGGCTGAATATTCTTCCTCAAGACATTATGCATCAAGTTTATGCTTTGCACTTAGGTGACTGTTCTGTTTCACTGGAAAGCTCACGTTATTACAGTTTGCAAGCTTAAAACTGTCTTGACTGAGGGGGCAGTCAATGAAATCTGCTGGCTAAGATCCGATGATCACTTGTGCCATGGGCCATCGTGTGTGTGTTGAGTGAGGTCAGCTGAGCTGGTGTAGCGCCTTGCTGCTTAAGGGTGTCTTGTTCTCCATCGCTCCTCTTGCCAGGTCTTTACACTACTTTTGATGCTCATTTTTTAAAATATTTTTGGATCACTCTGGGTTTATTTTCTGCTGGGTTAGTAAACTCTTTGCCAAAGAAACAGACACCTTAGTAGAGGTATGTGGGTGGATGTGGTATAGACCAAGTAACTGAGCACGGGAGAAAGGACCAGGATAGCAGCAGCACAGGTAGTGTGAGGGTTGTACTTCGTTCTTCGTAGTCCATAAGCATGAATTTAATAATCACTGTTAATCCTTTGTTTAATGCAGACCCACTGTATGTTATGTAACCATTTAACTCAGCTTGGGGTGTATATTGGCAAAGCTTACTTCATCTGTGAAGAGGAAGAGATTTTTCCTTTAGGAAACTCGAGTTGTGTTTCTAACTTTATTTGTAGTTGGTCCTAAAAGCTTACACATTTTCACAGAGGAAATTGCTTATCACAGAAGTTAACTTAATCAAAACCAAGGACTTCATAGTAAGCAACAGTATTATTAAATTATTAATGTTATTTTGCCTTTCTGTCCCATCGTTCATAGCGATTCTTTCCTCAAATTTTTCAAAGGTACATAATACCCTTTCTAAAGGAGATGTGGCAGAAGGCAGGATGGTGCTGATGGGAATTGTCTGTCAGAGGAAAACCAATAATTTTCCATTTCCAGCTAGAACTTCCAGTTTCAGAAAGTATTAATGTACTGTATTAGGAGGAATGAGATTAAGTTGATCACAGATGTTCAGTTCCTTTAAAACAAGATAACCAGTTTGCTGCTTCAGCTTAAATTGCTGTATGTCCACTGTAATTGAATAGTTAACTTGAGAACAAAACCAGCAAAACAAACCAAAAAATCATACTTACTTGGCAAGAGAATCAGATATTTGAAGATTTCCAGAGCTGCCATATATTGTAATAAATATTTTTGCAAGCAGAATGTTTGTTTACAAGTGCCAGCAGGCTTGCTGGGTTTAAAAGTGTAATTGTGAATTAAGGCTTTGTGCTTTTGTTTTCTTACAATATTTGTGGGTGGGGTTTTTATGCACTTAAGTTTGACCTATATTAACATGCAATTCTGCAAGAACAGATTCATGAAAATGAGTTTGAAACATACTCTGTTTTTAATGAAAAATAACTTAGACCAAATGGGTAGAGTAAAAAATGGAAATATTAAATAATAATAATAAACCAAGCATTATATAGCAAATATAGGGGGTCTGTGATTGTAGTGTGTTAAGTGTACTGAATTTTTATACTTCACAAATTTTGAAATTATTTAAAAACTGTACTTTTGTTAGTGTTTTGCTGTAAGTAATAGAGGTAATAATACAGGTAATAATAATGACATACCGTCTGGTAATGGAAAAAGCATCATGATTCTTGCATAAAATCTTAGTTTTCAATCATTATTTGTGGTTTTACGCTCTTTTACTGTTAAATTGGAGCTGTAGACTGCAGTGTGCAACCTTACCGCTGGGTGGGGTATGGCTACCACTTAAATTGTATTGCGTTCAACGAGCCAGAATGTCTCCCAAGCAGAGAGAGTGCTGGGTCTGGATTTGGGATGCGTCAGTGATACTGGCTCTGTGGCCCAAACATGATTGTAAAGAGCACGTTGCACACAGGGCCTTGAATGCACAGATAACATAATTGTGCACTGTGAAGACCATCCTTTAGACAATTGTTTCTTTAGTATGTTACTGGATAAATTATTCAAATAGAATGTACTTTTTTATGTTCTGGAGGTACAGTTTGTTTTCACATTCAGTATTAGAGTTGATTAGCTGACTTTCCCTCTTCCTTTAGGCATATCACTTAAAAATTCCCTGATGTGTGATCAGTTGGAGATTCTGAACAGGGAGATTGAAAGGTTATTACAGAGCAGCAGCATGGAAGGAGGCACTTTAAACTCAGACTGTCTTCAGCCATCAGTGACTGACTCCCTGGATGTAATCACTGATCCAGACAATGGAGCAAAATGCATATTAGAGCAGGTATTCAATACCGGGAGATTTAGCACTAGGGTCTGTAAAAAGAGTTTATTTTACTGTCTTTTTTGTCTATTTTTTTCTCCTCTCTTGGAGTGGGAATAGTTGGCTGAGGGAACGAATGTGTATAATGTACATAATCCCCTACAGAGAAGGTAGAGGGGAAGGAAATACTGATGTGGATCTAGCTATATACTCAGTATTTTCCTAATTCTGCTTGGCCACAGTCATGCAAATCTTGAGGTTTATTTTCATGGAATCAAGTGATGCACTGATGAAAATCAAATTTGGGGAGGGGTTTGCCTCTTCCCCTCTCCTTATTTTCATGACAGTGGGATGGAATTGCAGACATCTAGAGATGATAGTTGATTAAGAAGTAAAATGTGTTGCTGAACAGAAAAGATGCTTTAAGAGCTGGGGGCATGAGAGACTTGAAAAAAATGAGGTATTTTTAAAAGGAGAAGTCAGGCTGTGTATTGCCATGTCTAAGGAGGATTATGTAATCTGTTCTTACGTTTGTGTCTCCCCACCTGGAGGGTTAACAATCAGTATGTACCCCTCTGAAAGAATCATTAATGCTCAAGTTTTTTCCTACATCTATTATGGCAGGTCCCCTGCTCTTTAACTGCAGGATGCTGACACGCAGAGTCTTGTTCAGTATTGTCCTTTTGTCTTCCATGATTCATTTTATAGGCCAGTTCAAAAGTGACTTTTTCTTAATGTCCATCTGGTCCTTCTTTTCCTCCCAAATTCTTTTCAAGTCTTCTAGTTTGGTAGACTACTTAGGGTTAAATGCAGGCATTTCCTACTAATTTTCAAGCTCAGGTGAGCTCTTGACATTTCCATTGCAGTTCTGTATGTGATTTGGGACCCCTGGGCTTAACAGCTGTTCAGATGCTTTAGATGAAAATGCCTTGTGATTTTTGAAATATTTTCCAAGGGTTAATTTTGGGGACAGTTTGTTATTGGTGTAATCCGCTGTCCTTGAAATAAAGCTTCTGAAATTTTCTGCATTGCAAATCTTATTAGGCAAAGGGACAGTAATAAGGAATATTCCCTAATTCTGAAGCTCAGCTATACATTTTTATTATCCCACCTTGCAAACCCACCGAGTAGCCCCTTGGATATAAATCCTCAAAGCTGCAAATGTCTTCTGTGATGAAATTTCATTCCCTACTGTAAACTTGGGCATGCTGATGGAGTTTAAAAGCATTTCTGCGTTTTCGTTGCCCAGTGCGCGCTTAGCAAGTGTCACTCTGGGAATGCTTTTGAATGCTGTAAATGGAGCACCTTTGTCGATTGCAGTTTGTTACTGTTCTTGGAAGTCTTAATGGGGATCTAAATGAATTGATGAGACTACAGTCATACTTAGTGTGTATTTCAGAGGTCTGAACAGTTGGTAAGTGTGGAGGTGGTACTGCTTTACTTTTACTTTTCATTCCAGTTTCTGAGTTTCTCTGAAAGCAGAAAACTGTCAAAGAGGCAAAATAACAGAATTTGCTTAGTAATGTAATAGAGGCAAAACAATTCCAGACTTAAGTATACAATAATAAGGTAAGTTCATAAATACATCAGTGCCTTACGTTGTCTCCTTTTGGGTTTTTTCGCAGGAGCCACCAGGATCGTTAGTCTTTGGTCTTGCTGACAACTCAGAGACTCTTTCTGGCACTTCTGAACCAGGAAATTCAGCATGTGCCGGAAGGATAATGCTGAATGACTTCGATCCTTTACTGCCCTCCTCTGGCTCTCCTTTTCATTCAGCTCTACGGGGAGAAACCATTGGAACCTCTAATGCTGTATCAGGTAAAGCATGTAGGGGACATTGAAGAGACTTCTTATTTCCTTACATTTTATCTGGAATATTCAGTCTAAGAATTTGGATTTACTCTGTCTGTAGTTTTTAACGCTTCTTCATCTTTCAAGGTAAACAAGGATGTAAACTTTAACTGTTTTGACTTGTTCCCTTACTTCCACTGCAGCCTTTTCCTGGTGTGGATATAGTATTAGTGTTGTTTAAAAAACAACAAAAGTTTAAAAAGTTTAAAGTTTAAAAATTCTAGTGAGTGATTTTTTTGTGCCAAGAGAATTTAATGGAACGTCATATTGGATTAAAACAGTTGCAGCCTTTTACCTGTGTAGCACAGGTTTAAAATTTACTTTTAACATTACAGCCAGAATAAAAAGTGATCATTCACTATCTAAATTGATGTTGCAAAGTCTGCTGCTTTCACAGCTACATTCATAGTATCTCACTGAAATTGCTCTTCAGTTACAACTTAAGGGTTAAGTTTTTAAACATATTTGCATGGCTGTGTATGTTTCCATAGCACTGACAGTGGCATTTCTGTTTTAGCATTCTTAAATGTAGTACTAGAAAGAGAGGAGCTGCACTGCAGGCATTCATGTCTGGTAAGGCCAAACAGTGATGCAGCTGATGCAGTATGTGAAATAAGGAGACATTTATCACCAGTGTGTACTGCAAGATTGGGAAAAAGCTTACTAAAGGATGCCTCTGAAAACTTGTAATATGTACAGCTGTGAGAAACATCTTGGATTCTTTCAGCAAGTACTGTTATTTAGAAATTCTGTTAGTGTTCCCTTTTAGTTTTGTGCAATTTTTGAGCCAGAAATATGTACATAACTCCTCCAAGAATGTTTCTTGAGTAGAGCTGGGGGATGTTTCATGTTGTTTTTAAAACTTAGTGTTTACCCAGGTCATTGAGGCATACTTACTACTGCATATTACAGCTTCACATGAGCAATGTAATTGCAGTAACCGCAAAACAGTTTTTGCATTCATTTAGGAGAGGATTTACATGGCATGCAACTCATTTAACACATTGCACCATGATGTAAACCCAACTTTAATACTTGTTCAAACCATGCTATTCTTTAATTACTTAAAATGAGGTCTCAGGTTTTATATTTATTTCTGTTATTTGCTTATTTTCTGTCTTCTCAAATAATGGAGTTTCCTAGTATGCTGGAAAAGACTTCTAGGAAAAAAGGGAGCCTGGTTGTCAGCATGGATTCTCCCCTGCCAAAGCTCCACCTGTGGTGGTTGGAGGTTCTTTGCTGAATCTCTTTATTTTTTTTGTCATTCTGGTAGATCATATAGGCTGAAAACCTTTTTGTAAACAACCATGCCAAGGATCAGCCTTTCTCAAGTTTCATTTAATGCAGATATTTTCTTTGGGGAAAAAAAAAGAGCTTGAAAATATGCTTATTTTGTTCTTTTCTGTATAACTACTTCTCTCCAATAAACCCTGATAGAGAGCTAATGAAGGGAAAGTGTGGTGTTTTATCCTGAATACTCACCAGTGTTTCTGAAACAACGTAACAATAGCAGCTAAACTTTAATAGACAAGGTCTAGACCTAGTTTATTTTAATAAGGAAGGCTGAGATACTTCTGGTTTCACATTTTGTTTAAAATCAAAAACCTCATTATTCTTTGACTAACCCTGTATTACCTAAACAGCAGTAACTTTGAATTTCTTTAAACTGGCTGTTGAGTCTACCTTGTCCCTCACCCTGCCGGATATAATCAGCAGTCCTTCCCACCAGAGAATGTTACTGGTATCAGATACCGTTCTCACCTCTAGGACCCGAACTGTCTCTGTGCTGTCTGGATGACTCCTTGTTCTGCCTCATGGTCAGTCATACTGGTGCATGCACGGTTCCTGGGTCTGTGTAAGGAGTGGGACTGCTATGGGTTTTTCACCAGACATACCCCAGGGAATAGGTTCATACCATGAAAGGAGTTTTTTGAGAAATATCCGAAAATACCAGAATTACCAGAAATCCTAAGGGTTTAATAGAGTATGTCAGTGTAGTGTCCAGCTCATACTTCACTGAGTTCTTTGACCGTGAAGGAATTCAGTCAACTTTTTCTTGGTATTCAGTGACAATTAGTGCCTTGAAATTCAACTTATGTATTCGTTGAATATTTAATAATTGCTTAAGCTATGAATATTTTTGAATCGAGTTTTGAACCTTGTGTTTCTCTTCAGCCTTTCAGGGTGAGGAGTGTGGTGTCTGTACTATGGAACAAGCTGTAGATTCACAGCCAGTGCCATTAGAATCAGAATCTAATACTGACAACATGGAAAATAGCTCTCCTGGTAAGATTTATTCCTTTTAAACCGAGCAGAAAATATGCTTATTTGTCCACTGTGTGTTGTATGTGTATATACATATTTTTTAAATAATGAAAGCGTTCATAACAGCTGCGTTATGTTGGCAGGGTGTTCAGTGATGTACTTAATTGCTACTGCTGTGGTATTACATTCACAAGAAAGTGTTTTATCTGTTTTCAGGCTCAAAATGAGGTGGAGATATAGATATATCTGTATTATCACAAAGAAAATGATACTGTTTTGAAAAAAACTTGTAAGAAAAACCATCTTTTCACCACGGGTTTAATAACTCTTCCCTTGTTTTTAGCATCAGTTTTGGATGAGAAAGGTGAGCAAAGCAATGAGGAGGAACAAAAAACTATCAAGCCTACAAGTAAAGAATTCAGGAAGACCTGGGGGTTCCGAAGGACGACAATTGCGAAGCGAGAAAGCGCAGGAGATGTTGATGTGGACTCCAGTGAACAACATCCACATCAGCAACAAAGCTTAAACCTGAGGCGTAGTGGACGGAAACCAAAGCGAACTTTTTAAAGAGTGGAAGAATTTCTTACAACAGTCAGGCGCAGGGGAAGGAGGAGTGTTCCTACTATTCTGGAAGATTCCAGTGAACCAGCATCCTGTCCAGCTACGGATGCCGAAACCGCTTCAGAAGATAGTGTTGAGAGCACTCCAGATACAAAACCTGTAACTCGGAGGATTATGACTAGGAGCAGTAAGGATCAGAAAGGCTCTAAAAGTAGACGCACTAAAGAGGAGGAGGAGGAGGAAGAAGAAGAAGAGGTGGAAGAAGAAGAGGAAGAAGAAGAAGGAGATACTTCTGATAGTGATAGTGATGGGTTAACACTAAAGGAACTGCAGAATCGACTGAGGAACAAACGCATTGAACAGAAACCTGTTCAGGTGACGTTGAAGGATATACAGCACCGCCTGAGGAAAAGAAATTCAGAACAAGATCCTACAGAAACTGGTGATGTCCAGTCGGAAAAACAAGTTGAGTCTGAGTTGCCTGTCAAACAAGAGCCTGATACCACAGACGGCACTGAGATTGCAAGTCAAGTGGCTGTGTCTCAGGAAGATAGCAAAGATATCCCGGTTCAGAAGGAGGTAAAGCCTGCCCTTGGCTCAAAAGAGGTCACAGATGAAGAACCTGAAGAACTTCCCAAAAGCAAACCTGAGTCTGAGATTTATGACCCAAACGCACTGTATTGTATTTGCCGTCAGCCTCATAACAACAGGTGGGCAAAGGTTTCAGCCAAACAGGCAGTGCAGGTAGTTGGAATGGTTCTGCCACGAAAAACTAAACCAAATGCTAATGCTTGCTTTTGGAGTGTATGTAACTAAGCTGTTGGGTGGGTTTGAAGTTGGGGGGGGATGTTTATAACAAATATTTAAAAAGGGGCAACAACTTAATACAGAAATGAACAGTGAGGTATACTGGTACTTTGGGTTTTTTTCAAGCATCACTTTGCTGCTTGAAACATCTCTTGAGCATTAATTGTCTCTTGGTTTCAGTGTTTTACTGTTCCTTGGTGTTTTTCAGGTTTATGATTTGTTGTGACAGATGTGAGGAATGGTTTCATGGTGACTGCGTGGGCATTTCTGAGGCTCGAGGGCGGTTGTTGGAACGGAATGGTGAAGACTACATCTGCCCAAACTGCACCATTCTACAGGGACAGGATGAGTCCGTTTCAGAACTAGACCAGCAGGAAGCTAAAGCAGGGCAAGTGAATGTGGATGGCACAGAATTCACCAGCATAGGAACAATTGAACAAAAATCTATTGAGGACCAAGGAATTAAGGGTAGGATTGAAAAAGCTGCAAATCCAAGTGGGAAGAAAAAACTAAAGATATTTCAACCTGTAAGTATTTTAATTGTTTACTTTTTTGTTTCACTGAGTACATGGAGACAATGTCTTGTATGGCTGTAAATCTGACTTGTTTTTTTAAAACTATATATGAAGCTGAACAACACTAAATATTACTGTTTAGCAGAAATTTACCTACAGTTTATCAGTACAGGAACAAAACATAAAGAAGTGTTTTCCTTTGAATTGGGGGATTAAAAAGTCATGTATAGGAGTTAGGAACTATACTACATGCTTTGTGCTATTTTGCCCTTTCTGAATACTGTTTTGGAAGTCAAAAATGTGTTCTTGTCATAAAAATGACAGAATTCTGGACTGGTTTATGCTAGCTTTGAAATAATCTCTAACAATTTTGGACATTTTCAATGGTAGTGAAACCTTTTTCTTAACTCCAGCAGACTCTTGCCAATGTTAATTCCAGCTGTACCTCCTCTGTGCTTCCAATTAGTCTTTGAAGTTCTGATTTTTGTCCTGATCCTTCTTCAGGTTTCTTCATGTTTTTCCATCTTGCAATGCCTTGAAGAACATGTTTACTGTATTTGCTGTTAGAATGCTACATCTATTCACATTTTTTTCTGTATGAATTTGTTCTTTGATGCCTAATCTTTACATTTTGAAATCATCCCTAGAATAAGTATTAAAAGCTTTGTTTATAAGCTTCTCTCTGGAGAAATCTTCCTGTTGTAGTACACTTTCTACAAAACGTTTATGGAACACGCCCCCACTTGTAGTCAGTTTAAACAGCAGAGCTGGCTGTGTCAGCATAACAAGCTTAATGTGTAGATTGAACAGTTTGAGATTCATATATAAATTTTCACTCTTAAGGTAAATGCGTAGAAAACAGTACTTTTCTCAACAATGTTTTCAAACATGTTTGTACTTTTTTGTACATAACCAGTTCTGTGGGCATTTGTCTGCATTTCACTGGCAGTGTTAGTATGAACTTTAAGCTCTGTTTCTGAGTATCACCAATTACTCTTTTGATATTCGCATGCTAACAAGTTACTTGAACATGTTAGGTATCTCTCCTTTGAAAGAAAAACATAATTACTATTAACTCGCTGCCTCTTACTGAAGAACTTACATTTTAGGTATTCTTTTGGGATTTGGAAATGGAGTGGAACTGCTCTACTTGTTTGCTGGGTGGTACCACGTTTTGAGAGAACTGGACAGTCAAGTCTGTCTGTCTTTTAACCCTTGCTGTCCCTCTTCCTGCCATTAAGGTCCCTCTGGCTTGTGTAAACAAGCACCACTCCAATTCCCTGCCTTTTCTAAGCGAATACAACTGCTATTTCGTGTGTGCTGCAATCGTTCTGTTACAGTGACTGAACAGTCTCATTACTCAGTTCCCTTACACCGGGGTTCCAAGCACTTTAACTCCTTTTTGTTGCTGTCCATAAGCACCTCTAGCTGCGGAGTTCTGGTTTGTGATTACAACTCCTGGAAATGGTTAATGTACAGACATCAACACTGAAAGTTTTGTCATCTGTGTAAATACCCTTAATTAGAAACAACTGCTCAGTTAATCTGAAGTTTGAGGTGCTTTTAGGGAATGTGAATTGATACTTCTTTCTCGTCCTTCACAGTTTAGTGTGTACATGACAGAAAAATATTCTAAAGCATAAATTTAATTTTAATGGAAAAATTCCCAAACCCAGGTTTTGGTAGACTGCAGCAGATAATGCTGTCTTACTGACTTTTGGGGAAAAATTAGCCACACTATGCATGTTTTATTTTTCTTTTTCCCTGCCAGTATTCCTGAAAAACTTACTTTTGGTAATTTCAAATTGCAGTTTATTGATGGAGGAGGGGCTGTCTAGAACTCAGTAGTTCTGATGCTGGGTCGGTTGTATGACACTTCCAAGAGCGGTCTAGAAGAGCGAGACTAAAGGCATAATACCTGGAGGTGACATGTTGGCATCTAAAGAGCTTTCACATATTTCTAGACATGGACCTAATGTGCTCTCTTTTCAAGGAATGTGGTGTTTTCTACATCTTAATATTTGAGGGGGAAGTGCTTCATATAATACACTTAGATATAAATAGAGAGTAATGGAGTAGAGGAAAATAGAGACTGCACATGGCAAACTTCTCAGTGTATAAGTAGGCTGTGGCAGAATTGTCTAGGAGAATGGTTATGTTTATGTAACTTGGAGACTTCTAAACTTAAACTTGGCGTAAAGCTCTAGAGCAAGAATGCTCTGTACACCTGAACAGATGAGTGCGTCCTTTTGCCTGTGTGCATGGCTGAGGACAGCTGCTGATGGTGAAACATCCTGAAATGTGGTTTAGAAACCTTGTTCTTGGGAAACCAGTCCTGCCTTACTAAGGAGATTTCTCACATGATGCAGAGGATCAGAAAACAGCATCTGTGTGCTCATGGGATCTGAACATTTAGGAAACCAGCCTCCCTTAGTTCCCTTGAGGCAGACAAACTGCTTGAAAATACAACACATTCTAAAATGAATGTGTTAAAAGAGTGAAATTCTTACATTTATATGGGTTGTTTCTGTTACATCAGGAGTGAAAGTTGTTTTTGCTCTGACAGTTGTGCAAGTTGCCAACAGCCGTACCTGCACTTTGCACTTCTGTAAGCCTTTCTTGATTTTATAAAGGTATGTTTCTGTTTTCCCTTGCAAAGCTTGACATCCCTCCATTTCAATCTGTAGGTTATTGAAGCTGCTGGCGCATCGAAGTGCATTGGTCCCGGCTGTTCTAACCTGGCTCAGCCCGATTCCGTGTATTGCAGCAATGACTGCATTCTCAAACACGCAGCAGCCACGATGAAGTTTTTAAGTGCTGGCAAAGACGCAAAACCAAAACCTAAAGAGAAGATCAAACCAAAATCTGAAAAACCTGCCATGCCAAAATCTCAGCTGCAGGTAAGCTTATGTTTGTGATCCAGAGCAGTTGTCCTGAAGCACAGTGGCTTCTGTCTGTGCTCTCCTTTTTGAGACAAGTAAAATTACCAAGTCCTGCATTCAAGAGGAACTTTTTTGTGTCCTCTTTCCTTTTTCTGTGGCAAAAGAATTGTTTAATTCTTCTGACAATAACGTTTTCCTGTCATTTTCTAGAAAATCTTAATAATAGCTGCTAGATAGCAAGTAGTTTCTTGAAAGAGCCTTCTAGATAGCAGCACACTTCAAAAAAAATTAATTCCAAATTTAACTTAAAGTATAAGTAGTACACTTTTTTATTTCTGTTTCATTCCAAATTAATTCAACTTTATTAATTCCAAATTACTGGGTTTTGGGGTTGTAATTTGGAATTGCTGTGAATTGTGAACTAATGTGACTGCATTGTATGTGTGCTTTGGGAAGCAAAAAGTTGAAATCAAAGCCTTCTCCTTCCCCTTTTGAAACCACTATAAAATGGGCAGTAGTTTTTCAAACAAACAAACAAATTCCCACGACTTCATGATAAATCCTGTTGTTTTGAGGTGGTTTCTTTACCATTCTAATTTCTTAAACTTAGGGTGGATATTACATTCGCTTTATAGACTTGAGTGGGAAATGACATTTCAGATGTGTTTACAGGAGCTTATTATAAAATAAGTTTGTGTACATGTAACTATTTCTCTGCTTGTTTGTAAAATACAATATTTGATGTTTATTAGTAATTAAGCATCTTTTAATTGTACAGGCAGGTGTTAAGCCTCCTACAAACCAAAAGAGACCGTTTCCTGAGAAGAGAGAGATGAATATGAAGACTGTTGTGACAACTGCCAAGACTGAGGCAAACACTCAACCTCTTGCTAAAGAGCCAGCAGCAGAAAACAGCACACCGTCCTGGGCAAGCGATCATAATTACAATGCTGTAAAGCCTGAAAGGACTGCTGCCATTTCATCTTCACTGTTGTTCAAATGTATGTATCGCATAGGGATATTCCTGAGTAATCATATACATTTTCTTTGAATACCCTGCCACTTTTGGCTCTGCAAGACTAGGGAGTTTAGGATTTGGGGTGTTTTTTTCTTAATATGGCCCCAAACTACTTTTCTCCACCTTCAAAGATTCGCACACAGAGATACACACAAATGGGAGAAACTTTTAGAAGTTTAATTTGTATCCTGTGACAGTTGCGTGATTAAGAGCCTGTCAATCTACCCAGCTGATGTCTGGATGAAAACTACATGATTAAGCTTTAATTTTTTTCCTCATAAAGAAAATAACTGTTTCTAATCTAGGAAAGGTAAGTATTAATACATCTGTGTTGAAGTTTTACGAAAAGGTTGCACAGCGTGCACTGTGAATCAGCAATTGTCTGTACTAATTTGAATTGTATTTTTGTAATTTAGATTTGGCACCTGTGTCTCAGGTCTTGCATTTTAGGTGCTAGTGCCGAGAACGAAATCTTCAACGTGGTATCCAACGATACTTTGCACTTCTGCAAACGGCTCTTAACTGTCAAGTATATCCAACTTCTTCCTGCTGCTTTTCTTCCTTACATGAAATAATTTAAGGACCATGCTTTTAATTTGGGGGGAGGCAATGCCCTTTTTTTGGTTTTGTTCTCTCTCCTTTCTATCTCTCTCTCCTTTCTATGTTCATACTTCACATATTATACACACACACACACAAACAAATCTTAAGTGGGTATTAGGCAGAGATAGTGCCTTACATATTTTTTCAGGTTTTGGATAGCATCCTTGTAACCCATAAAGGTAAGTAAATACTGCTTAGAAGCCTGAACAAGTCATTTCTGCTAATGACATTTTTTGATTGACTCCAGTTTTATAATGCAGTGGTGGACCTTCAGATGAAATCTTACATTTCACATTTGCAAAACACATGACATGGTCTAGTGTTTACTCACTCAATGATTAACGAATTCAGAAATTCAGTTCTCACAGCTTTTGGAACTACACTTCAGCTAATTTTACATTTTATTTTCAGAAATTAACCTAGTTTTTAAGCACATTATATGTAAAGCAACTGATAATTTATAAACTTCGCTTTAAGATGAGATTTGTTTAGATGTAGTTTTTAAACACTGAGGGAACACAAGCTACTCAAGTTGCTGTTCATTATTATAGTACATTGTACATCTTAATTTTATTTTCCTACATCAAATATTTAAATGGTTATAGTTCTTCCCATGATATTTTTGTTGCATATTTTGTTACTTGGGCCCTGTGCCTCTTTTATAGTGAACTCATTAAGATACACATTTTGATAATCTTGTATTTTTTATGCTTCTGAAGAAACTGTAGCTTTTCTGGCAGAAACTGTGTTAAACATAACTAAAATGAGTAGAGGGAGACGTAAATGATACTGTAAGGTCTTTTTTACATGTCAATTTTTTATGACTCATTCTATGTCAATATAATGGCAGGTGCCCGTATATTGTAATCACTTATAATGTCATTATTGCTGCAGGGTTGGTTTTTTTTTCTAGGAGACAGGAATACAGGTTTTGAGGCAGGAAAGATGAGTGTTTTTTAAGGGGAGTTGCTATTAAGTGTTTACCACACTGGAGGTTATACACATTTAACCAGTTCCAGTAGAAAACTGGATTCCCATGGCTAAGTTGTTAAATTGGTTCAAAAAGATATGTATAAACCAGTCTTTAATAAGGACCAGAAAACAACCTAGCTTGTGTGATGAAGAACTTGCGCATGAAAATCAAGTGAAGAACTTCAGATTGCCATTACTAAGGTAAGTTGTACTGATATGCGGGGATTCCATGCCATTACTGAATCCCCAGGTACATTGTTTGTGTGTGTAAAAATAATTGTCCTGCTTTTTGATTGGATGAGTTTGATCTGTAATCTTCCTGAGAAGCTGCTGTTGCATCATCTATAAGTGTATTCCACAAGATTTTATTCATTTAGCCAATCTTTCTGTGCTGTTCAAAACATGTTACAGCATATGGAAACCCGTGAGCCGCCTTGCTTCACTCTGGGTATCTGAAAGTTAGAACTGTAAGTCTGATCTAGTCTGTCAAGAACAACACCTTCAGAGGACAAAACATAATCTGTTTTAGGCATTAATCTTATCACTAATCTTGAGCAACAGTGACTCACTGTTTAGAAATGCTTATTTCTGAACAGCGATTAAGGAAGTCATCTGAACTAGTCATCTTAAACGTCTAGGTGTCTGGGCTTAAGGTTGCCTAGAGGAGGCTGAGGATGTCATTTTTCCGTAGACAGTATTCCAGAATACCACCTGCATTCTCCCACAGCTTCAAGCCATGTTCTGCAAATCCTTATGTGTGAGTTCAGTGCACAAGGCCCTTCAGGAATTAAGGAAACTTAACGTGATTAGCAGAATTACTAATCCTCTTCCCATAAAACCACAGAATGGTTTATGTTGCAAGGGACCCTAAAGACCGTCTTGTTCCAATCCCCCTGCCACGGGCAGGGACACCTTCCACTAGACCAGGTTGCTCCAAGCCTCATCCAGCCTGGCCTTGGACACTTCCAGGGATGGGGCATCCACAGCTTCACTGGGAACCTGTCCCAGTGCCTCCCAACCCTCTCCGGGAAGGATTTCTTCAGTCAGTTCATCATTTCCATCAGTCAGTTCATCATATTTCAGATACGGATTAACTTTGTGTTTACTCTGTACTTGTCATGTACCAGACTTTGTTGTTTCATGTGACTTTAGTTTTATGAAGTAGTATCAAGAAGAAAATCAAGCTGCTCTTAGAGATGCACTGGGTGATCAGGTCATATAGTGTCTTTGCATCTAAACCCTGCGGCCAAGCTTTCTTTTCTCCTCCCAACCTGTTCTGCATGTTCTTAAAAAAAAAAATTTTTGATGTTAGTAGTATGCAGTTACATAGAGTAGTGATTTCTTTTTCTCTATTAACCCATTGGTTCACATTTCTCGCTTCCTTTTTTTTTTTTTGTGGAGGTTTTTTTTGGCATGAGGTAGTGACTTTGTACACCAAAATCTGGAGCCTGATTAATGACACTCTCTAACATCTTGATATTCCCAGTGAAAATAATCCCCCTTACTCATTTAATAACTCGAGTGGGAAATGCCTTGAACTGGCTTTGATAAGTGAATATGAAGTAATTAAGTACTTTTGAAGTTGCAGGCAGTATTTGACCTATGCACGTAAGAGGAAATTAGGTAGGCATTGCATTCCTTCTGACAAGTGTTGCTTTTAATTTCAGTAGGAAAATTGGTATTAATTTAATACACAGTCCTCAAATTCATACTGAGTTTCAAAAGTCATCCTAGCTTCCAAATTGGTGTAAGTACATGGGTTGTTGAGATTTAGGAACATTGTTGTTCAGAGATTCAAGTTGTGATAGAAATCCTGAATTTGTCCTGTGAGGCAGTGATAATTATTGATATTTAGGTCCTGTCAAAGGAGGTGTAAAACTCATAACAAAAGCAAAAGAAACTCATTTATCTAGTAAGCTCATCTGTTTGGGGGGACGCACCACCCAAACCGACTTCTGAAGCGTTTGTTAGCAGACTAACACACCTCTTACAACAACAGGAAGCATTATTTTAAATGATGCTGGAGGAGCACAAACTTTAAACAGCGCAGTATAAACGCGTGTTTTCCAGAAGGAACCACAAAAGCAGTTTGCATTTGCAGGAGTTGTTAACGAGTGGGACTTGGAAAGGGAAGTGCTTCATTAAGAGAAAAGCACAGCGTTTGTGGTACCTCTCCTGCTTTACCCAGTGAATTACGGAGAGACAACTTCAGGCTGCCACCTCCTGGAAGCGGGAGGCCAGGTTTGTAGAGCCCTGCCTCTGGTGATGCAGATTTCCTTATTATCCCCTTTGTTTGCTTCATTTCTTCTGGAGACTTTCTAGAGCTTTCTACACGCAAGGTCTGTTCACCAAGGGAACGGCATTTCCTTGTGTAGTTAAAGACCCCAGACACAAAGGGTGCTTGGACTGTGTTCCGGTACACCTCTAACAAACTGTTGTGAAGGGAATCCAGTGATCCTGTGGGAGCCCGTCATCAGAAAATGGGATGTGTGTACCAGAATGCTAGGGTTATAGCCTGCATCATTTAATTCTTCTGCAATAACCGTGCAAAGGCAGGGAAGAAAACAAAATAAATCACTGTGGAAAGAGCAGGGGAAAATGAGCACTTGAGACAGGAGTAGGGGCGTTATGGCTCGGGAGGTAGAAGTGGTGCAGGAAGCTGTAAGGGCTGTTGTGGGAAAGAAAAAGGCCTTGTGTACGTACACACAGCCTGGTGAAAGCCTGATGCTTCTCTGGAGGTGACGTCGTACCAGCTGAAGTTGTGACTTCGGGGTTCAGCCACTGTGGATCGGCTGCTGTTGGTTCCGCTGTTAAAAAATACTTAACTACTAACTCTTAACTGAGGAGCTGTTCTTAAGTCATGTTTGTCTGCAACATGATTGGAGCTAAACCTGATGCCCTTGTTTTGGTGGGAGTGGTTCCCCGTAGGAAGAAAGGAGCCTGTGCCAAGTTCCGTGCTGCTACAACTGAACTGCTGCTGGCATCTGAGTTAACTCCTTGAAAGCGAAGGTGTCTCTGCTTCATGCTCTATGCTGCAGCATGGGCCCATACTGAGAGGCAGTAAGCACTGAGTAGTACCACGGGAATAAAAATCCTCGTTACTGGCAGTTTTCTGGGAGACGTGGCTGATGTGTAGGTAGGTCTAGCCTTAACCCTTTGTAACTAGCGGAGTTTCTGGAAAGGCTGCTGACAGACCGGATAATCCAAATACCTAAGATGAGTCTGCCAGAACTACTGGGGAATTAATCTTGGAGGTCGGGCTTTGGAAAGGCTGTAGTACAGGAGTGGCTGAACCATGAGGATGGCGGGGGCTGTGCTGGCCTGGAGCTGGACCCTGGCTATGGAGTGAGGCAGACCGGTAGTGGCTGCTGAAGCCAACGTCCCCTGGGACTCAGCTAACTAAAAGGAGCAGTGGGATCCTTGGGGAGCGATTACCATCTGCCTGTGAACTACTGGAGCTCCCCTTCTCTGCTCTACAAGGTATGTTACATCTGTCTTGTGGCTCTCAGCCATGTGAAGATTCTTGCCCCATCCCTTTGAGTTAGGAAGGCTGGTCCCTGCTGCTGGAGCGATTCCTCTTTGCCTTTCAAGCACCTAGGACCCCAGGGCACTTGGAGGACTGGGCCCAGCACTCCGTTCCCGTGGGTGCATGGCTGCAGTAAAACAACCATTGCTGAGGGGAAGGGTTGGGGGTCAAACCTGGTACGACTTCTGGATGCACTATGAATATCAGGGTGGTTTCTCTCGTCACCAACACTGAAAGTGATGAAAGTTTGATTAAAAAACCAACCTCACCACCCTCTATTGCTGTTTTGCTTTCTTTTACTAATATTTAGTTCTTCGAACTTGCTCACTTGACTGTGTAGGCCAGTGGCAAGTGCTCTGCTAATCCCCGGATAAAGGGGCTTTTTGAGGTGATCTCTTGCACTTTGGAGTCATTTTGCTGCTGATCTTGGTCCTGGTCGGATCTGTACTGACCTTGGAAGCTGAAGATGGCCTGTCCCTGCGAGGAGTGACGGTACCCATCCATAAACGCTCTGGAAAATAAGGAGCCCTTGTTTGGAAGCAGATAGCCCTCTCTTCCCTCAGGAGCGGTGTAGCTGTGAAGCTGTAGCTGTCTGTTGTAGGTCAGAGAAACCACTGTAACTCCATGTAGATTAGAGCGGAGTGTACCAGGTTTACATGGGCATAGGCGCAGGGTTGGCTTGAGGGCAAACAAACCACCACCACCCAACAGGCCCTGGTCTCAGATTCCGAAATTCAGGAACTGGAAAGATTTACTTTGTGTGCCTGAATGTGAAGGCTTGGTATGCCGGCAGCTTAGTTAGGAGCTTCTAATTGCAGTGCAGATGAGAACTGATGGAGGCTTTGGGAGGCAGGGCAGGAGGCACCCCTCCAACACTAGCTCCGTAATAAAGCGTGAGTGGGGTTTGGAAGTGGGAGCAGACACGTGCTGTGGGTAAATAACCGTACAAACTAACACCGAAGCCTGTTGAACACTTTGGAATTCCTTGGAAGTGATGCTGTCTCTGAGGGAAATGCTAGCAGGAGCAGGTTTCGGGAGAGCAGCCGC